>NC_088423.1:1718875-1874197 GCF_034236695.1 Oncorhynchus nerka
CTAACCTTAGTTTTTACGGGGTAAATTAAGATAATCACTCTAAGACTACACACTCTAAAACTACACAATTATCTTGGAAACTCAAGACAGCAAAGACAACTATCATTCCTAGTAGCTAGCTAACACTACACTAATCAAGTCGATTCAGTTGAGTGTAATAGTTTTTACAGTGTTGCTATTTTCGGTAAAGATCGGTAGACGGTGGACGTTAGCTAGCTGGTTCTCCTGTTAAGGAGCTGGCTAGCTGCTGGTGAATCAATATAGCAGTGACTAGACTTTTCATTTTTGGGGACGTTAGGACGGCGAAAAACTGGGCAGTCCGCATACGTGACCCTTTTGGTGACAGTAAAAACATTCCACGGATTATCTTTTGATACAAAGACGGCTATGTAAGCTAGCTAAGAAGAAATTGCTAAGATTAGACTATACACTATACACACTAGGATACATTGATACATTGGACAGTACTATAGACAGTAGGAAATACTGAACAGTACTATACACATTAAGATATACTACAATTCTATCTGGGAGAGTTACTTTTACACTGTATTATATAAATTAGTACTCATAGTGGATATTACTATACACACATAGGTTGTCGGATACCTCCTTGTACTTCTATTTTCCTAATTTCAAGTACATCTGTCTCTCTTTATATTTCTAGCCGACAACCTTCAAGATTCTGGGACAGTACTATACACACTAGGATATATTTAACAGAACTATACACACTAATGGTCATATACTGGACATTACTCAATAGACACTAGGATATACTGGACAGAACTATACACACTACTGAACACACTAACTAAACAAGTCATATATTTAACAGAACTATACACACTAGGATATACCCCCATGGACGCCTCTATGAAGAGGCAGGCGACACCCTGCTACAACTAAACTAGACACTAGGTGCATATACTGGACAGTACTTTAGACACTAGGATATACTGGACAGAACTATACACACTAGGATATATTTAACAGAACTATACACACTAGGATATACTGGACATTACTATAGACACTAGGATATACTGGGAACAGAACTATACACACTAGGATATATTTAACAGAACTATACACACTAGGATATACTGGACAGTACTATAGACACTAGGATATACTGGACAGTACTATAGACACTAGGATATACTGGCACAGGGATAAAGAACTATACACACTAGGATATACTGGTAAGTACTATACACACTAGGATATACTGGACAGTACTATACACACTAGGATATACTGACAGTACTATAGACAAGTCTTCCGTTGGATATACTGGACAGTACTATACACACTAGGATATACTGGACAGAACTATACACACTAGGATATACTGCTATGACAGTACTATACACACTAGGATATACTGTGGACAGTACTATAGACACTGGAGGGCTATACTGGACAGTACGATAGACACTAAGATATAAACTACACAATTATCTTGGACAGTACTATACACACTAGGATATATTTAACAGAACTATACACACTAGGATATACTGGACAGTACTATACACACTAGGATATACTGGACAGAACTATACACGCTAGGATATACTGGACAGTACTATACACGCTAGATATACTGGTAAGTACTATACACACTAGGATATACTGGACAGTACTATACACACTAGGATATACTGGACAGTGCTATAGACGCTAGGATATACTGGACAGTACTATACACACTAGGATATACTGGACAGTACTATACACACTAGGATATACTGGACAGAACTATAGACACTAGGATATACTGAACAGTACTATACACACTAGGATATATTTAACAGAACTATACACACTAGGATATACTGGACAGTACTATAGACACTAGGATATACTGGACAGAACTATACACACAAGGATATATTTAACAGAACTATACACACTAGGATATACTGGACAGTACTATAGACACTAGGATATACTGGACAGAACTATACACACTAGGATATATTTAACAGAACTATACACACTAAGATATACTGGACATTACTATAGACACTAGGATATACTGGACATAACTATACACACTAGGATATACTGGACAGTACTATAGACACTAGGATATACTGGACAGTACTATAGACACTAGGATATACTGGACAGTACTATAGACACTGGGATATACTGGACAGAACTATACACACTAGGATATACTGGACAGTACTATACACACTAGGATATACTGGACAGTACTATAGACACTAGGATATACTGGACAGTACGATAGACACTAAGATATACTGGACAGTACTATACACACTAGGATATATTTAACAGAACTATACACACTAGGATATATTTAACAGAACTATAGACACTAGGATATACTGGACAGAACTATAGACACTAGGATATACTGAATAGTACTATGCACACTAGGATATATTTAACAGAACTATAGACACTAGGATATACTGGACAGAACTATACACACTAGGATATACTGGACAGTACTATAGACACTAGGATATACTGGACAGTACTATAGACACTAGGATATACTGAACAGTACTATACACACTAGGATATAGTGGACAGTACTATACACACTAGGATATAATGGACAGAACTATACACACTAGGATATACTGGACAGAACTATAGACACTAGGATATACTGGACAGTACTATAGACACTAGGATATACTGGACAGAACTATAGACAGTAGGAAATACTGAACAGTACTATACACATTAGGATATAATGGACAGTACTGTACACACTAGGATATACTGGACAGAACTATAGACACTAGGATATACTGGACAGTACTATAGACACTAGGATATACTAGACAGAAGTATACACACTAGGATATACTGGACATTACTATAGATACTAGGATATACTGAACAGTACTATACACACTAGGATATAGTGGACAGTACTATACACACTAGGATACCATACATAGTACTATAGACAATAAGATTCTGGACAGTACTATACACACTAGGATATATTTAACAGAACTATACACACTAGGATATACTGGACATTACTATAGACACTAGGATATACTGGACAGAACTATACACACTAGGATATATTTAACAGAACTATACACACTAGGATATACTGGACAGTACTATAGACACTAGGATATACTGGACAGTACTATAGACACTAGGATATACTGGACAGAACTATACACACTAGGATATATTTAACAGAACTATACACACTAGGATATACTGGACATTACTATAGACACTAGGATATACTGGACAGAACTATACACACTAGGATATATTTAACAGAACTATACACACTAGGATATACTGGACAGTACTATAGACACTAGGATATACTGGACAGTACTATAGACACTAGGATATACTGGACAGAACTATACACACTAGGATATACTGGTAAGTACTATACACACTAGGATATACTGGACAGTACTATACACACTAGGATATACTGGACAGTACTATAGACGCTAGGATATACTGGACAGTACTATACACACTAGGATATACTGGACAGAACTATACACACTAGGATATACTGGACAGTACTATACACACTAGGATATACTGGACAGTACTATAGACACTAGGCTATACTGGACAGTACGATAGACACTAAGATATACTGGACAGTACTATACACACTAGGATATATTTAACAGAACTATACACACTAGGATATACTGGACAGTACTATACACACTAGGATATACTGGACAGAACTATACACGCTAGGATATACTGGACAGTACTATACACGCTAGGATATACTGGTAAGTACTATACACACTAGGATATACTGGACAGTACTATACACACTAGGATATACTGGACAGTGCTATAGACGCTAGGATATACTGGACAGTACTATACACACTAGGATATACTGGACAGTACTATACACACTAGGATATACTGGACAGAACTATAGACACTAGGATATACTGAACAGTACTATACACACTAGGATATATTTAACAGAACTATACACACTAGGATATACTGGACAGTACTATAGACACTAGGATATACTGGACAGAACTATACACACAAGGATATATTTAACAGAACTATACACACTAGGATATACTGGACAGTACTATAGACACTAGGATATACTGGACAGAACTATACACACTAGGATATATTTAACAGAACTATACACACTAAGATATACTGGACATTACTATAGACACTAGGATATACTGGACATAACTATACACACTAGGATATACTGGACAGTACTATAGACACTAGGATATACTGGACAGTACTATAGACACTAGGATATACTGGACAGTACTATAGACACTGGGATATACTGGACAGAACTATACACACTAGGATATACTGGACAGTACTATACACACTAGGATATACTGGACAGTACTATAGACACTAGGATATACTGGACAGTACGATAGACACTAAGATATACTGGACAGTACTATACACACTAGGATATATTTAACAGAACTATACACACTAGGATATATTTAACAGAACTATAGACACTAGGATATACTGGACAGAACTATAGACACTAGGATATACTGAATAGTACTATGCACACTAGGATATATTTAACAGAACTATAGACACTAGGATATACTGGCCAGAACTATACACACTAGGATATACTGGACAGTACTATAGACACTAGGATATACTGGACAGTACTATAGACACTAGGATATACTGGACAGTACTATACACACTAGGATATAGTGGACAGTACTATACACACTAGGATATAATGGACAGAACTATACACACTAGGATATACTGGACAGAACTATAGACACTAGGATATACTGGACATTACTATAGACACTAGGATATACTGGACAGAACTATAGACAGTAGGAAATACTGAACAGTACTATACACATTAGGATATAATGGACAGTACGATACACACTAGGATATACTGGACAGAACTATAGACACTAGGATATACTGGACAGTACTATAGACACTAGGATATACTAGACAGAAGTATACACACTAGGATATACTGGACATTACTATAGATACTAGGATATACTGAACAGTACTATACACACTAGGATATAGTGGACAGTACTATACACACTAGGATATACTGGACAGAACTATAGACACTAGGATATACTGGACAGTACTATAGACACTAGGATATACTGAACAGTACTATAGACACTAGGATATACTGGACAGAACTATACACACTAGGATATATTTAACAGAACTATACACACTAAGATATACTGGACATTACTATAGACACTAGGATATACTGGACATAACTATACACACTAGGATATACTGGACAGTACTATAGACACTAGGATATACTGGACAGTACTATAGACACTAGGATATACTGGACAGAACTATACACACTAGGATATACTGGACAGAACTATACACACTAGGATATACTGGACAGTACTATACACACTAGGATATACTGGACAGTACTATAGACACTAGGATATACTGGACAGTACGATAGACACTAAGATATACTGGACAGTACTATACACACTAGGATATATTTAACAGAACTATACACACTAGGATATACTGGACAGTACTATACACACTAGGATATACTGGACAGAACTATACACGCTAGGATATACTGGACAGTACTATACACGCTAGGATATACTGGTAAGTACTATACACACTAGGATATACTGGACAGTACTATACACACTAGGATATACTGGACAGTACTATAGACACTAGGATATACTGGACAGTACTATAGACACTAGGATATACTGGACAGTACTATACACACTAGGATATATTTAACAGAACTATACACACTAGGATATACTGGACAGTACTATACACACTAGGATATACTGGACAGTACTATACACACTAAGATATACTGGACAGTACTATACACACTAGGATATAGACACTAGGATATACTGGACAGTACTATAGACACTAGGATATACTGGACAGTACTATACACACTAGGATATAGTGGACAGTACTATACACACTAGGATATAATGGACAGTACTATACACATTAGGATATAATGGACAGTACGATACACACTAGGATATACTGGACAGAACTATAGACACTAGGATATACTGGACAGTACTATAGACACTAGGATATACTAGACAGAAGTATACACACTAGGATATTACTGGACATTACTATAGATACTAGGATATACTGAACAGTACTATACACACTAGGATATAGTGGACAGTACTATACACACTAGGATATACTGGACAGAACTATACACACTAGGATATAGTGGACAGTACAATACACATTAGGATATACTGGACAGTACTATAGACACTAGGATATACTGAACAGTACTATACACACTAGGATATAGTGGACAGTCCTATACACACTAGGATATACTGGACAGAACTATACACACTAGGATATACTGGACAGAACTATAGAAACTAGGATATACTGGACATTACTATAGACACTAGGATATACTGGACAGTACTATACACACTAGGATATACTGGACAGTACTATAGACACTAGGATATACTGGACAGTACTATACACACTAGGATATACTGGACAGTACTATACACACTAGGATATACTTGACAGTACTATACACACTAGGATATACTGGACAGTACTATAGACACTAGGATATACGGGACAGTACTATACACACTAGGATATATTTAACAGAACTATAGACACTAGGATATACTGGACATAACTATACACACTAGGATATACTGGACAGAACTATACACACTAGGATATACTGGACAGTACTATAGACACTAGGATATATTTAACAGAACTATAGACACTAGGATATACTGGACAGAACTATACACACTAGGATATAGTGGACAGTACCATACACATTAGGATATACTGGACAGTACTATACACACTAGGATATACTGAACAGTACTATACACACTAGGATATATTTAACAGAACTATACACACTAGGATATACTGGACAGTACTATACACAGTAGGATATACTGAACAGTACTATACACACTAGGATACACTGGACAGTACTATACACAGTAGGATATACTGAACAGTACTATACACACTAGGATATAGTGGACAGTACTATACACTAGGATACACTGGACAGAACTATACACACTAGGATATACTGAACAGTACTATACACACTAGGATATAGAACTATAGGACAGTACTATACACACTAGGATATACTGGACAGAACTATACACACTAGGATATACTGGACAGAACTATAGACACTAGGATATACTGGACAGTACTATAGACATTAGGATATACTGGACAGAACTATACACACTAGGATATACTGGACAGTACTATAGACACTAGGATATACTGAACAGTACTATACACACTAGGATATAGTGGACAGTGCTATACACACTAGGATATACTGGACAGAACTATACACACTAGGATATACTGGACAGAACTATAGACACTAGGATATACTGGACAGAACTATACACACTAGGATATACTGGACAGAACTATAGACACTAGAATATACTGGACAGAACTATAGACACTAGGATATACTGG
Source organism: Oncorhynchus nerka (assembly GCF_034236695.1). Lineage (NCBI taxonomy): Eukaryota > Metazoa > Chordata > Actinopteri > Salmoniformes > Salmonidae > Oncorhynchus > Oncorhynchus nerka. Next base: position 1,726,451 of record NC_088423.1, read on the forward strand.
ACAGAACTATACACACTAGGATATACTGGACAGAACTATAGACACTAGAATATACTGGACAGAACTATACACGCAGTGCACACATTTGTTTACATCCCTTTTAGTGAGCATTTCTCCTTTGCCAAGATAATCCCTCCACCTGTGTCGTGTGGCATATCAAGAAGATAATTAAACAGCACGATCATTACACAGGTATACCTTGTGCTGGGGCCCGTAAAAATACACTCTAAAATGTGCAGTTTTGTCACACAATGCAATTGCACGGATGTGTCAATATTTTAGGGAGCATACCATTGACATGCTAACTGCAGGAATGTCCACCAGAACTGTTGACAAATATTTTAATGTTAATTTTCTCTACCAAAAGCCGCCTCCAACGTCGTTTTAGATAGTTTGGCATTATGTCCAACGAGCCTCACAACCTTAAACCATGTTATGTGTAACCATGTCAGCCCGGTATCTCTACATCTGGCTTCTTCACCTGCAGGATCGTCTGAGACCAGCCACCCGGACAACTATGAAACTGTGGGTTTGCACAACCAAAGAATTTCTGCACAAACTGTCAGAAACCATCTCAGGGAAGCTCATCTGCATGCTCATCATCCCCACAAAAGTCTTGACGTGACTGCAGTTTGGCGTTGTTCCTGACTTCAGTGGGCAAATTGCTCACCTTCGATGGCTACTGGCACGCTGGAGAAGTGTGCTCTTCACGGATGAATCCCGGTTTCAACTGTATCAGGCAGATGGCAGACATGTGGGCTAGTGGTTTACTGATGTCAACCTTGTGAACAGAGTGCCCTATGGTGGTGGGGTTCTGGTATGGGCAGGTAGGCATAAGCTACGGACAACAAACACAATTGCATTTTTTCGATGGCAATTTCAATGCACAGAGATACCATGATGAGATCTGTTATTCCATTCATCCACTGCCATCACCTCATGTTTCAGCATAATAATGCACGGCCCCATGTTGCAAGGATCAGTACACAATACATGTAAACTGAAAATGTCCCAGTTCTTCCATGGCCTGCATTCTCACCAGACATGTCACCTCTTGGGCATGCTTGGGATGTTCTGGATTGACGTGTACGACGGCGTGTTCCAGTTTCCGCCAATATCCAGCAACATCGCACAGCTATTGAAGAGGAGTGGGACAACATTCCACAGGCCACAATCAGTCTGATCAACTGTGTGTCACGCTGCAAGAGGGAAGTCACACCAAATACTGACTGGTATTCTGATCCTTTTTAAAGGTATCTGTGACCAACAGACGCATATCTGTATTCCCAGTCATGTGATATCCATAGATTAAGGCCTCATGAATGTATCTCAATTGATTGATTTCCTTATATGAACTGTAGCTCAGCGAAATCTTTGAAATTGTTGCATTTCTCACTTTGTTCAGTGTAGTTACGAGACAGGATCTCTACTCTGCTGCTTTTTATGTGGAAGTTATCAGGGAACCCTTCAGCGTAACCTGACTACTTTCAAATCATACGGACATTCCATTTCAGCTAAATAATGGATATATAGCTATTTGCACAAAAAAAAAACATTTTAAAATCTTTGAATAAAAAAAACAGAGAACAGTAATTTTTTACACACACATTTTCTGGGGGGATGTTTCACCTTGTCGGTCAGGTATTCAAACCAGCAACCTTTTGGTTACCGCCCAACACTGAATCCACATGAAGGTGCACATATTTTTGATTAAAAAACACAAATGTGGAAAATTGGCAGACATTGCGTTTTGGAACTAAAGTCTTCAAATGATCCCATGTTGAATCTGTTAAGTGCTATTTACTGTATATCGAAGGTTCCCTTCCTGCCTGGATCCCCATGAAGTGTTTGAGATAGTGTCCTTCTAAGAAGCAGTGCTGTTGCTTGAAATAGACTTCGGTCTCTGCAGGGAAGCTTTTGAAAGCAGGCAGTCAGGCAGGCAGCGACATGCTCTGGGCCACATTTTCCTCATTAGCATGGTCCTCTTGGGGTTCTTCAGGAATGGAATGGCCCACCACTTCCTTCACTAAGAGGCCTCTCCTAAAGTATATGGTTCCAGGAACTGGTGTCTAGGAACCATCCTCTGCCTACTGTCTCTACCTCTATCCATCTGCATTTCTATTGCTCTATTCTCTCTGTCTCTACCTCTATCCATCTGCCTTTCTATGTCTCTAATCTTTCTGTCTCTACGTCTATCCATCTGCCTTTCTATGGCTCTATTCTCTCGGTCTCTACCTCTATCCATCTGCCTTTCTATGGCTCTATTCTCTCTGTCTCTCCATCCATCTGCCTTTATATGGCCCTGATCTCTCTGTCTCTACCTCTATCCATCTGCCTTTCTATGTCTCTAATCTCTCTGTCTCTACCTCTATCCATCTGCCTTTCTATGTCTCTAATCTCTATGTCTCTACCTCTATCCATCCATCTGCCTTTCTATTGCTCTAATCTCTCTGTCTCTACCTCTATCCATCTGCCTTTCTATTGCTCTAATCTCTCTGTCTCTACCTCTATCCATCTGCCTTTCTATGGCTCTACTCTCTCTGTCTCTACCTCTATCCATCTGCCTTTCTATGGCTCTATTCTCTCTCTCTACCCTATTCTGCCTTTCTATGTATCTACACCTCTATCCATCTGCCTTTCTATGGCCTAATCTCTATCTCTACCTCCATCCATCTGCCTTTCTATGGCCCTGATCTCTCTGTCTCTACCTCTATCCATCTGCCTTTCTATGGCCCTGATCTCTCTGTCTCTACCTCTATCCATCTGCCTTTCTATGTCTCTAATCTCTATGTCTCTACCTCTATCCATCTGCCTTTCTATGGCTCTAATCTCTCTGTCTCTAACTCTATCCATCTACCTTTCTATGGCTCTATTCTCTCTGTCTCTACCTCTATCCATCTGCCGTTCTATTGCTCTATTCTCTCTGTCTCTACCTCTATCCATCTGCCTTTCTATGGCCCTGATCTCTCTGTCTCTCCCCATCTGCCTTTCTATGGCTCTATTCTCTCTGTCTCTACCTCTATCCATCTGCCTTTCTATGTCTCTAATCTCTATGTCTCTACCTCTATCCATCTGCCTTTCTATGGCTCTATTCTCTCGGTCTCTACCTCTATCCATCTGCCTTTCTATGGCTCTATTCTCTCTGTCTCTACCTCTTTCCATCTGCCTTTCTATGGCCCTGATCTCTCTGTCTCTACCTCTATCCATCTGCCTTTCTATGTCTACTCTATCCATCTGCTTTCTATGTCTCTACCTCTATCCATCTGCCTTTCTATGGCTCTAATCTCTCTGTCTCTACCTCTATCCATCTGCCTTTCTATGGCTCTATTCTCTCTGTCTCTACCTCTATCCATCTGCCTTTCTATTGGCTCTATTCTCTCTGTCTCTACCTATATCCACCTGCCTTTCTATGGCTCTAATCTCTCTGTCTCTACCTCTATCCATCTGCCTTTCTATGGCCCTGATCTCTACCTCCATCCATCTGCCTTTCTATTGCTCTAATCTCTCTGTCTCTACCTCTATCCATCTGCCTTTCTATGGCTCTATTCTCTCTGTCTCTACCTCTATCCATCTGCCTTTCTATGGCTCTATTCTCTCTGTATCTACATCTATCCATCTGCCTTTCTATGGCTCTATCTCTACTCTACCATCCATCTGCATTTCTATGGCCCTGATCTCTCTGTCTCTACCTCTATCCATCTGCCTTTATATGGCCCTGATCTCTATCTCTATCCATCTGCCTTTCTATGGCTCTATTCTCTCTGTCTCTACCTCTATCCATCTGCCTTTCTATTGCTCTAATCTCTCTGTATCTACATCTATCCATCTGCCTTTCTATGGCCCTGATCTCTACCTCCATTCATCTGCCTTTCTATGGCCCTGATCTATCTGTCTCTACCTCTATCCATCTGCCTTTCTATGGCCCTGATCTCTCTGTCTCTACCTCTATCCATCTGCCTTTCTATGTCTCTAATCTCTCTGTCTCTACCTCTATCCATCTGCCTTTCTATTACTCTAATCTCTCTGTCTCTACCTCTATCCATCTGCCTTTCTATTGCTCTAATCTCTCTGTCTCTACCTCTATCCATCTGCCTTTCTATGTCTCTAATCTCTCTGTCTCTACCTCTATCCATCTGCCTTTCTATTGCTCTATTCTCTCATTCTCTACCTCTATCCATCTGCCTTTCTATGGCTCTATTCTCTCTGTCTCTACCTCTATCCATCTGCCTTTCTATTGCTCTAATCTATCTGTATCTACATCTATCCATCTGCCTTTCTATGGCCTGATCTCTACCTCCATCCATCTGCCTTTCTATGGCCCTGATCTATCTGTCTCTACCTCTATCCATCTGCCTTTCTATGGCCCTGATCTCTCTGTCTCTACCTCTATCCATCTGCCTTTCTATGTCTCTAATCTCTATCTCTATCCATCTGCCTTTCTGTCTCTCTCTGTCTCTACCTCTATCCATCTGCCTTTCTATTACTCTAATCTCTCTGTCTCTACCTCTATCCATCTGCCTTTCTATTGCTCTAATCTCTCTGTCTCTACCTCTATCCATCTGCCTTTCTATGTCTCTAATCTCTATGTCTCTACCTCTATCCATCTGCCTTTCTATGGCTCTATTCTCTCCTTCTCTACCTCTATCCATCTGCCTTTCTATGGCTCTATTCTCTCTGTCTCTACCTCTATCCATCTGCCTTTCTATTGCTCTAATCTATCTGTCTCTAACTCTATCCATCTGCCTTTCTATGTCTCTAATCTCTGTCTCTACCTCTATCCATCTGCCTTTCTATGGCTCTATTCTCTCTGTCTCTACCTCTATCCATCTGCCTTTATATGGCCCTGATCTCTCTGTCTCTACCTCTATCCATCTGCCTTTCTATGGCTCTGATCTCTCTGTCTCTACCTCTATCCATCTGCCTTTCTATGTCTCTAATCTCTGTCTCTACCTCTATCCATCTGCCTTTCTATGGCTCTAATCTCTCTGTCTCTACCTCTATCCATCTGCCTTTCTGTCTCTTTCTATGGCCTCTCTGTCTCTACCTCCATCCATCTGCCTTTCTATGGCCTGATCTCTCTGTCTCTACCTCTATCCATCTGCCTTTCTATGTCTCTAATCTCTGTCTCTACCTCTATCCATCTGCCTTTCTATGTCTCTAATCTCTCTGTCTCTACCTCTATCCATCTGCCTTTCTGTGGCTCTACTCTCTCTGTCTCTACCTCTATCCATCTGCCTTTCTATTGCTCTAATCTCTCTGTCTCTAACTCTATCCATCTACCTTTCTATGGCTCTACTCTCCATCTGTCTCTATTGCTCTATCCATCTGCCTTCTATTCTGCCTCTATTCTCTCTGTCTCTACCTATATCCATCTGCCTTTCTATTGCTCTAATCTCTGTATCTACCTCTATCCATCTGCCTTTCTATGGCCCTGATCTCTACCTCCATCCATCTGCCTTTCTATGGCTCTGATCTCTCTGTCTCTACCTCTATCCATCTGCCTTTCTATGTCTCTAATATCTCTGTCTCTACCTCTATCCATCTGCCTTTCTATGGCTCTATTCTCTCTGTCTCTACCTCTATCCATCTGCCTTTCTATTAATCTCTAATCTCCATCTGTCTATGGCTACCTCTATCCATCTGCCTTTCTATTGCTCTACTCTCTATCCCATCTACCTTTCTATGGCTCTACTCTCTCTGTCTCTACCTCTATCCATCTGCCTTTCTATTGCTCTATTCTCTCTGTATCTACCTCTATCCATCTGCCTTTCTATGGCCTATTCTGTCTCTACCTCCATCCATCTGCCTTTCTATGGCCCTGATCTCTCTGTCTCTACCTCTATCCATCTGCCTTTCTATGGCTCTATCTCTCTGTCTCTACCTCTATCCATCTGCCTTTCTATGTCTCTAATCTCTATCTCTATCCATCTGCCTTTCTATTGCTCTATTCTCTCTGTCTCTACCTCTATCCATCTGCCTTTCTATTGCTCTAATCTCTCTGTATCTACATCTATCCATCTGCCTTTCTATGGCCCTGATCTCTACCTCCATTCATCTGCCTTTCTATGGCCCTGATCTCTCTGTCTCTACCTCTATCCATCTGCCTTTCTATGTCTCTAATCTCTCTGTCTCTACCTCTATCCATCTGCCTTTCTATTGCTCTAATCTCTCTGTCTCTACCTCTATCCATCTGCCTTTCTATTGCTCTAATCTATCTGTCTCTACCTCCATCCATCTGCCTTTCTATGTCTCTAATCTCTATGTCTCTACCTCTATCCATCTGCCTTTCTATGGCTCTATTCTCTCATTCTCTACCTCTATCCATCTGCCTTTCTATGGCTCTATTCTCTCTGTCTCTACCTCTATCCATCTGCCTTTATATGGCCCTGATCTCTCTGTCTCTACCTCTATCCATCTGCCTTTCTATGGCCCTGATCTCTCTGTCTCTACCTCTATCCATCTACCTTTCTATGGCTCTATTCTCTCTGTCTCTACCTCTATCCATCTGCCGTTCTATTGCTCTATTCTCTCTGTCTCTACCTATATCCATCTGCCTTTCTATTGCTTTCTGTATCTAATCTCTCTGTATCTACCTCTATCCATCTGCCTTTCTATGGCTCCTGATCTCTACCTCCATCCATCTGCCTTTCTATGGCTCCTGATCTCTCTGTCTCTACCTCTATCCATCTGCCTTTCTATGTCTCTAATCTCTATGTCTCTACCTCTATCCATCTGCCTTTCTATGTCTCTAATCTCTATGTCTCTACCTCTATCCATCTGCCTTTCTATGGCTCTAATTCTCTCTGTCTCTACCTCTATCCATCTGCCTTTCTATGCTGCTCTAATCTCTCTGTCTCTAACTCTATCCATCTGCCTTTCTATCCCTCTGGCTCTATCAACTCTCTCTGTCTCTACCTCTATCCATCTGCTGTTCTATTGTCTCTATTCTATCTGTCTCTACCTATATCCACCTGCCTTTCTATTGCTCTAATCTCTCTGTATCTACATCTATCCATCTGCCTTTCTATCTGGCCCTGATCTCTCTGACCTCCATCCATCTGCCTTTCTATGGCCCTCTGATATTCTGGATGCTCTGTATCTCTGTCTCTACCTCTATCCATCTGCCTTTAACTATTGCATCTAATCTCTCTGTCTCTGCCTCTATCCATCTGCCTTTCTATGTCTCATAATCTCTATGTCTCTACCTCTATCCATCTGCCTTTCTATTGGCTCCATTCTGAAATAAATCTCCTTCTCTACATTTCTTCTATCCATCTGCCTTTCAGAAATGGTGATGGCTCTATTCTCTCTGTCTCTACCTCTATCCATCTGCCGTTCTATTGCTCTACTTTCTCAGACAGATCTGTCTCTACCTATATCCATCTGCACTTTCTATTGCTCTAATCTTTCTATATCTACCTCTACCCATCTGCCTTTCTATGGCCACAACAGGACATTATTGATCTCTACCTCCATCCATCTGCCTTTCTATGGCCATTGATCTCTCTGTCTCTACCCTAATTAAATAAAGGTTAAAAATAAGAGAGTAGGGAAGGGGTACCAGCTGCCTTTCTTTGGCTCTGATCTTAAATTCATCTGTCTCTACCTCCATCCATCTGGCAGTAGGTTTCTATGTCTCTAATCTCTATGTCTCTACCTCTATCCATCTGCATTTCTTCCTAACTGACTCTAAAAAAGAAAAAAATGTAACATATGTCAGAGAGGTCTACCTTTCTATTGTTCAAATCTCCCATCTGCCTTTCTATGGCCCTAAATAGGGAATAGGGTACCATTTGGGACACAACCCTACACTGCTGGAAAATCCTTGGTCAAACTGTTTAACGACATTAAATACAAGAAATCTATAAGTGCCTGAACAGTAAACCCCATATTCATTTATCACCCATACATGATGGCTGCTTGGCACACACACCGATAGACACATGCATACACACACGCACTGACACGTAAGTGCGAATGCGCAGACACACACACTATTCCATTAGTGCAATTATACAGTGTGCTGTATTTACCACTGTGTGCTGAATGTTTTCTTTGCTCTTTAGACATTCCTTACATAAACAGCTGCATTACATAACTGCAGAGCAACAAGGCTTACCATGATACGCACAGTATCAAGGCTATATCCCTGGCATTTCTCTCTGGCATAGCCCCATTTTAAGGTAGCCTACGCATCGCTGTAAGGGAGAGAGCTGCCTTGTGGATTTTGTCTCAGGATGACGGTTTCGAGTGAACAGTATTTCTCACTTTTATAAAATGGTCTTTTTCATTATACAATGAAATGCAGAGTCAGAATTTGCTGCTCTACATGCTGTATATGCGTGTTGGAATGTATAGACATTATTGAACTTATATGTAGTTTAACTGAAGAATAGTATATGTACAACAATAATTCAATAGGATAGGCCTAGACCACATTATAGTAGATACAGTGGATTCAGACCCCTTGACTTTTCTACATTTTATTATAGTCCAGCCTTGTTCTAAAATTGATTAAATTGTTTTTTCCCCCTCATCAATCTACACACAATACCCCATAATGACATCACAATACCCAATAATGACGAAACAAAAACAGGTTATTAGAAATGTTTGCAAAATATATATTTTTTAAATATCACATTTACACAAGTATTCAGACCCTTTACTCAGTACTTTGTTGAAGCACCTTTGGCAGCGATTTCAGCCTCGAGTCTTCTTGGTTATTACACTACATGCTTTGATCACCTGTATTTGGGGAGTTTCTCCCATTCTTGTCTGCAGATCCTCTAAAGCTCTGTCAGGTTGGATGGGGAGCGTCGCTGCACAGCTATTTTCAGGTCTCTCCAGAGATGTTCAATCATCCTGGCTCTTGCTGGGCCACTCAAGGACATTCAGAGACTTGTCCCGAAGCCATTCCGGCATTGTCTTGGCTGTTTGCTTAGGGTCGTTGTCCTGTTTGAAGATGAACTTTCACCCCAGTTTAAGGTCCTGGGCACTCTGGAACAGGTTTTCATCAAGGACCTTTCTGTACTTTGCTGCATTCTGTACTTTGCTGCATTCATCTTTCCCTCAATCCTGACTAGTCTTCCAGTCCCTCCCACTGAAAAACATCCCCACAGCATGATGCTGCCACCAACATGCTGCACTATAGGGATTGTGCCAGGTTTCCTCCAGACCAGAGAATCTTTTTTCTGATGGTTCGAAAGTCCATTAGGTGACTTTTAGCAAACTCCAAGCAGATTGTCATGTGCCTTTAACTGAGGAGTGGCTTCCATCTGGCCACTCTACCATGAAGAGCTGATTGGTGGAGTGCTGCAGAGATGGTTGTCCTTCTGGAAAATTATCCCATCTCCACAGAGAAACTATGGAGCTCTGTCAGAGTGGCCATTGGGTTATTGGTCCATTATTAAAGGTACTAGTGTTCCATGACTATGTATATAGGTCAATAGCCTCTAAGGTGCAACGTTGAGTAACCTGGTGGTAACCGACTTGTGGCTAAAGTTCAGGGCAGAGTACTGGGCGGAGACCGGCTAGTGGTAAATATTTAACAATCTGATGGCCATGAGACACAGCTTTTTTTTGTCTCTCAGTCCCAGCTTTGATGCACCTGTACTGACCTCACCTTCTGGATGGTGGCGGGGTAAACAGGCCGTAGCTCGGGTGGCTGAGTTCCTTGATGATCTTCTTGGCCTTCCTGTGACACCAGGTGCTGTAGATGTCCTGGAGGCAGGCAGTGTGCCCCTGGTGACACGTTGGGAAGAATGCAACACCCTCTGGAGAGCCCTGCGGTTGCAGACAGTGCAGTTGCCATACCAGGTGGTGATACAGCGCAACAGGATGCTCTCAATGGTGCATCTGTAATAGTTTGTGAGCGAACAGAACAAATGTCCTTAGCCTCCTGAGTTTGAAGAGGCAGTGTTGTGCCTTCACCACATTGTCTTGCTTTGGAGCGGGTAAGCTATTTCATCTTGAGAGGAAATCATTAAGAGCTAATTGTCTTTTGCTGTAACAGCATGGTTTAATCATAATGAAAGACAAACACACAGAAAAGTGTAGGGTGTGAGATGCAACCAAACATTTGCGTGTTGGGAGATAGAGAGGGTGGAGTATGAGGATTAACAAAGCACTGGGCATCTTGTTGTTATGACATGCATTATCTGAATAACACCTACGGAGTTAGACCCACAGAATAACACCTAAAGAGTTAGACCCACAGAATAACACCTAAAGAGTTAGACCCACAGAATAACACCTAAAGAGTTAGACCCACAGAATAACACCTAAAGAGTTAGACCCACAGAATAACACCTAAAGAGTTAGACCCACAGAATAACACCTAAAGAGTTAGACCCACAGAATAACACCTAAAGAGTTAGACCCACAGAATAACACCTACGGAGTTAGACCCACAGAATAACACCTACGGAGTTAGACCCACAGAATAACACCTACAGAGTGAGACCCACAGAATAAAACCTACAGAAGACATGATTCTATGAAGTAGAATGTCTTGGAACTTCTGAAAGTTGGCTTAAAACCTCATAAGGATTGGAGACCTTTTTCAAATTTTCACCTAAAATAAAAGTACCCAAATCTGCCTTTTAGCTCGGTACCTGAAGAAAGAATATGCCCATTATTGATACCATTTGAAAAGAAAAAACGTTGAAGTTTGTGGAAATTTAAAATTAATGTAGGAGAATATAACACATTAGATCTGGTAAAAGAGAATACAAAGAAAATAGAATGCACTTTAAATAATCTTTGAAATGCAACAGAATTGTCACAGTATTCCAGGTTAGACACACTCTGTTTTGGCCACTAGATGGCAGCAGTGTATGTGAAAAGTTTTATACAGTTCCAATGTTTCGACCATTGCATTTTCCAGCTGAAAACACCCAAAGGACCGTCCTGTAGAGGTTATTAATTAGTGCAGAGCAGCACTAGAATTCAGCTGAAATGCCACAGAACCCGAACAGATTTCCAGGCGTCAGGCAGACACCCTAACAGATTTCCAGGCGTCAGGCAGACACCGGAACAGATTTCAGGCGTCAGGCAGACACCGAACAGATTTCCAGGCGTCAGGCAGACACCGAACAGATTTCAGGCGTCAGGCAGACACCGAACAGATTTCCAGGCGTCAGGCAGACACCGGAACAGATTTCAGGCGTCAGGCAGACACCGGGAACAGATTTCCAGGCGTCAGGCAGACACCGAACAGATTTCCAGGCGTCAGGCAGACACCGGAACAGATTTCCAGGCGTCAGGCAGACACCGAACAGATTTCCAGAGGGCTTGCAGACACCGAACAGATTTCCAGAGGGCTTGCAGACACTGGAACAGATTTCCAGAGGGCTTGAGACACTGGAACAGATTTCCAGAGGGCTTGCAGAGCCGCTTTGTAACGGACTGGAAAAAAGCCGGGCCATGTTATTCACCTGTTCCCATGCTTTTAAAAAAAACGGTTCGGTTCTGGAACAGTATAGATCACTTTCGCTCCCGGTTCTGATTCCTGATTACAACACATGGTGTGGACCCCAGAAGAGTAGCTGCTGCTTCAGCAACATGGGGATCCTAATGGACTGCTAATGTGTTTCCTGCATGACATTACCAAGGTCAAGGTCAGACTTAATACCACACAGGAATCCTGTTCAAAATATATTATTCATTAAGACTGAGGAGCCCAATTACACATACACGCACAGATACACACAATAACTCACCAACATAAGCCTTCATGCACATACCAACACAGACAAGCATGCACGTACTAACACACACACAAACATGCAATCAGACAGACATTTACTTGTTTATTAAAACAGTGTTGTGAGTCCCTCAAGTCAACAACTCATATCAACTATTGTCCAAAATGGCTCCCTATTCCTTATTTAGTGCACATTTGAGAGGCAGACCAATACTCCCATGAATAAGGAGAGGAAGGAAAGCAGAGGAGGTGGGTAAGGAGAGGAAGGAAAGCAGAGGAGGTGGGTAAGGAGAGGAAGGAAAGCAGAGGAGGTGGGTAAGGAGAGGAAGGAAAGCAGAGGAGGTGGGTAAGGAGAGGAAGGAAAGCAGAGGAGGTGGGTAAGGAGAGGAAGGAAAGCAGAGGAGGTGGGTAAGGAGAGGAAGGAAAGCAGAGGAGGTGGGTAAGGAGAGGAAGGAAAGCAGAGGAGGTGGGTAAGGAGAGGAAGGAAAGCAGAGGAGGTGGGTAAGGAGAGGAAGGAAAGCAGAGGAGGTGGGTAAGGAGAGGAAGGAAAGCAGAGGAGGTGGGTAAGGAAAGGAAGGAAAGCAGAGGAGGTGGGTAAGGAAAGGAAGGAAAGCAGAGGAGGTGGGTAAGGAGAGGAAGGAAAGCAGAGGAGGTGGGTAAGGAGAGGAAGGAAAGCAGAGGAGGTGGGTAAGGAGAGGGAGGGAGAGCAGAGGAGGTGGGTAAGGAGAGGAGGGAGAGCAGAGGAGGTGGGTAAGGAGAGGAGGGAGAGCAGAGGAGGTGGGTAAGGAGAGGAGGGAGAGCAGAGGAGGTGGGTAAGGAGAGGAGAGCAGAGGAGGTGGGTAAGGAGAGGAGAGCAGAGGAGGTGGGTAAGGAGAGGAGAGCAGAGGAGGTGGGTAAGGAGAGGAGAGCAGAGGAGGTGGGTAAGGAGAGGAGAGCAGAGGAGGTGGGTAAGGAGAGGAGAGCGGAGGAGGTGGGTAAGGAGAGGAGAGCGGAGCAGGTGGGTAAGGAGAGGAGAGCGGAGCAGGTGGGTAAGGAGAGGAGAGCAGAGCAGGTGGGTAAGGAGAGGGAGAGCAGAGCAGGTGGGTAAGGAGAGGAGAGCAGAGCAGGTGGGTAAGGAGAGGAGAGCAGAGCAGGTGGGGGAAGGAGAGGAGAGCAGAGCAGGTGGGGAAGGAGAGGAGAGCAGAGCAGGTGGGGAAGGAGAGGAGAGCAGAGCAGGTGGGGAAGGAGAGGAGAGCAGAGCAGGTGGGGAAGGAGAGGAGAGCAGAGCAGGTGGGGAAGGAGAGGAGAGCAGAGCAGGTGGGGAAGGAGAGGAGAGCAGAGCAGGTGGGGAAGGAGAGGAGAGCAGAGCAGGTGGGGAAGGAGAGGAGAGCAGAGCAGGTGGGGAAGGAGAGGAGAGCAGAGCAGGTGGGTAAGGAGAGGAGAGCAGAGCAGGTGGGTAAGGAGAGGAGAGCAGAGCAGGTGGGTAAGGAGAGGAGAGCAGAGCAGGTGGGTAAGGAGAGGAGAGCAGAGCAGGTGGGTAAGGAGAGGAGAGCAGAGCAGGTGGGTAAGGAGAGGAGAGCAGAGCAGGTGGGTAAGGAGAGGAGAGCAGAGCAGAGCAGGTGGGTAAGGAGAGGAGAGCAGAGCAGAGCAGGTGGGTAAGGAGAGGAGAGCAGAGCAGAGCAGGTGGGTAAGGAGAGGAGAGCAGAGCAGAGCAGGTGGGTAAGGAGAGCAGAGCAGAGCAGGTGGGTAAGGAGAGGAGAGCAGAGTAGGTGAGGAAGGAGAGGAGAGCAGAGTAGGTGGGGAAGGAGAGAAGAGAAGAGGAGAGGAGAGAGATTGCGTGGTGAGGGGAGGAGGTGGGGTACCTTGGTAGGAAAATAGTGAGCCTATTGTATTCCCTGACATGATCTCCCCTGATCTACTGACACAGTGTGTGTGCGTCTCTGTCTTCACTTGTGAGAATATGGCAGAGTCAAATATTTCAACGTGTTAACCCTCGCAACGCTGCCGGCCCAGACGGCATCCATAGAGCATGCGCAGAACAGCTGGCTGGTGTGTTCCCGGATATATTCAAGCAATCCCTATCCCAGTCTGCTGTCCCCACATGCTTCAAGATGGCCACCATTGTTCCTGTTCCCAACAAAGCCAAGGTAGCTGAACTAAATGACTATGGCCCCGTAGCACTCACTTCTGTCATCATGAAGTGCTTTGAGAGACTAGTCAAGGACCATATCACCTCCACCCTACCGGTCACTCTAGACCCACTCCAAATTGCTTATTGCCCCAATAGGTCCACAGACGATGCAGTCGCCATCACACTGCCCTAACCCATCTGGACAAGAGGAATACCTGTAAGAATGATGTTCATTGACTACAGCTCAGCATTCAACACCATAGTACCCTCCAAACTCATCATTAAGCTTGAGTCCCAGTGTCTTGACCCCAACCTTGTCCTGAACTTCCTGAAGGGCTGCCCCCAAGTGGTGAAAGTAGGAAACAACATCTCCACTCCGCTGATCCTCAACACTGGGGCCCCACAATGGTGAGTTCTCAGCCCCTACTGTACTCCCTGTTCACCCACGACACCAACTCAATCATCAAATTTGCAGACAACACAACAGTGGTAGGCTTGATTACCAACAACGACGAGACAGCCTACAGGGAGGAGGTGAGGGCACTCGGAGTGTGGCGTCAGGAAAATGACCTCTCACTCAATGTTACGAATCCCTTTTGGCCAGACAGTCTAGGGGAGAAGGTAACGAGACCCGTAACATAACTCATGCAATTTATAATAGTGACAAAGTAAAAGTGAGAATGAAGCAGGAAAAGGGGCTGAACTGGACCCAAGGAAAGATACAATAAGCATCCAAAACACCCCTAAGCTAGACTAGCCTATTTCAACAACAGCTAACTAATTAACCAAAAATACAGTGGGTGGTCCGCCCAGTTCTAACTAGTGTATTTAACAAAGTTTACCTACGGGTAGTGTATGCCCATGGGCGACTTGTCTTGGTTCCCCCTTTTCTCACCAGCAAACAAACAAACACCATAACCAAAAACAATACTCACAGGTGAGGACAAAGTGATATGGAGGTCCTCAAACAAAAGAGAGCTCAATACATAGAGCGATAGAGAGACATAGTAGGCCAGAGCGATCTACAGACATGTGGCATTTACAGAGAGATTGAGCTCTAGAGCAAACAACTGACAGGGTTTTTAAACCAAGGGAAATTAACTGTGATTGGGTAGGAAACAGGAGGAGGTGTGTCTTCTGATTGATGATTGATTTGTGACTGATTGGGGAGTGATGATTTTCACCTGTGAGGGGAGAAGGAGAGAAAAGAACAAAGGATACACACACACACCCACAGGATACCTGTATCCGTAACACTCAATGTCAGCAAAACAAAAGAGATGATTGTGGACTTCAGGAAACAGCAAAGGGAGCACCCCCATATCCACATTGATGGGACAACAGTGGAGAAGGTTTAAAGTTTTAAGTTCCTTCGTGTACATATCCCCATGACAAACTGAAATGGTCCACCCATGCAGACAGTGTGGTGAAGAAGGTGCAACAGCACCTATTCTACCTCAGGAGGCTGAAAAAATGTGGCTTGTCACAGAAAACCGTCACAAATGTTTTACAAATGCACAATCGAGAGCATCCTGTCAGGCTGTATCACCACCTGGTACGGAAACTGCACAGCCCACAACCGCAGAGCTCTCCAGAGGGGGGTGCGGTCTGCACAACGCATCACCAGGTGCAAACTACCGGCCCTCCAGGACACCTACAACACCTGATGTCACAGGAAAGCAAAAAGATAATCAAGGACATTAACCACCCGAGCCATTGCCTGTTCACCCTGATTCCATCCAGAAGGCAAAAAGATAATCAAGGACATTAACCACCCGAGCCACTGCCTGTTCACCCTGATTCCATCCAGAAGGCAAAAAGATAATCAAGGACATTAACCACGCGAGCCACTGCCTGTTCACCCTGATTCCATCCAGAAGGCAAAAAGGTAATCAAGGACATTAACCACCCGAGCCACTGCCTGTTCACCCATTCTTCCATGCAGAAGGTGAGGTCAGTACAGGTGCATCACAGCTGGGACAGAGAGATTGAAAAACAGCCTCTATTTTTGATTTTGACCTTTATTTTACTAGGCAAGTCAGTAAAGAACAAAATCATTTTTTCAATGACGGCCTAGGAACAGTGGGTTAACTGCCTTGTTCAGGGGTAGAGCGACAGATTTTTACCTTGTCAGCTCAGAGATTTGATCATCCAACCTTTCAGTTATTAGTCTAACGCTCTAACCACTAGGCTACTCTGCAACCCCTCTATATGAAGGCCATCAGATTGTTAAACAGCCATCACTAGCACAGAGAGATGGCTGCCTACCTACAGACTTGATATCATTGACCACTTTAATAAATGGAACACTAGTCACTTTAATAATGCCACTTTAAGAACGTTTACATATCTCACATTACCTCTCTCATAATTACAATGAGGGAAAAAATGATTTTGTACTTTTGCCCACTGACAAAGAAATGATCAGTCTATAATTTTAATGGTAGGTTTATTTGAACAATGAGAGACAGAATAACACGTCAAAATTTTTATAAATTGATTTGCATTTTAATGAGGGAAATAAGTATTTGACCCCTCTGCAAAACATGACTTAGTACTTGGTGGCAAAACCCTTGTTGGCAATCACAGAGGTCAGATGTTTCTTGTAGTTGGCCACCAGGTTTGCACACTTCTCAGGAGGGATTTTGTCCCACTCCTCTTTGCAGATCTTCTCCAAGTCATTAAGGTTTCGAGGCTGACGTTTGGCAACTCGAACCTTCAGCTCCCTCCACAGATTTTCAATGGGATTAAGGTCTCGAGACCAGCTAGACCACTCCAGGACCTTAATGAGCTTCTGCTTGAGCTATTCCTTTGTTGCCTTTGCCGTGTGTTTTGGGTCATTGTCATTTTCAATGCCCTGTCTGAGAGAAGGAGGTTCTCACCCAAGATTTGACGGTACATGGCCCCGTCCATCGTCCCTTTGATGCTGTGAAGTTGTCCTGTCCCCCTTGGGGTCATAGGCAGCATTCCTCCTCCTCCAAACACAGCGAGTTGAGTTGATGCCAAAGAGCTCCATTTTGGTCTCATCTGACCACAACACTTTCACCCAGTTGTCCTCTGAATCATTCAGATGTTCATTGGCAAACTTCAAACAGGCATGTACATGTGCTTTCTTGAGCAGGGGGACCTTGCGGGCACTGCAATTTTCCAGTCCTTCACGGCGTAGTGTGTTACCAATTGTTTTCTTGGTGATTATGGTCCCAGATGCCTTGAGATCATTGACAAGATCCTCCCGTGTAGTTCTGGGCTGATTCCTCACCATTCTCATGATCATTGCAACTCCACGAGGTGAGATCTTGCACGGAGCCCCAGGCCGAGGGAGATTGACAGTTCTTTTGTGTTTCTTCCATTTGTGAATAATCGCACCAACTGTTGTCACCTTCTCACCAAGCTGCCTGGCGATGGTCTTGTAGCCCATTCCAGCCTTGTGTAGGTCTACAATCTTGTCCCTGACATCCTTGGAGAGCTCTTTTGGTTTTGGCCATGGTGGAGAGTTTGGAATCTGATTGATTGATTGCTTCTGTGGACAGGTGTCTCCCTTTAAGAGTGTGCTCCTAATCTCAGCTCGTTAGTTGTATAAAAGACACCTGGGAGCCAGAAATCTTTCTAATTGAGATGGGGTCAAATACTTATTTCCCTCATTAAAATGCAAATCAATTTCTAACATTTTTGACATGCGTTTTTCTGGATTTTTGTTGTTGTTATTCTGTCTCTCTGTTCAAATAAACCTACCATTAAAATTATAGACGGATCATTTCTTTGTTAGTGGGCAAACTTACAAAATCAGCAGGGGATCAAGTACTTTTTTCCCCTCACTGTATATACAG
Source organism: Oncorhynchus nerka (assembly GCF_034236695.1). NCBI lineage: Eukaryota > Metazoa > Chordata > Actinopteri > Salmoniformes > Salmonidae > Oncorhynchus > Oncorhynchus nerka. Next base: position 1,744,095 of record NC_088423.1, read on the forward strand.
CAATGAATATTGTATAATACACTATCTATTTCATCTTAGCTGCTCTGTCACTGATCATCCATATATTTTATATGTATATATTATTATCCCATTCCTTTACTAGATGTTGTGTATTAGGTTTTGTTGTTTAGTTTGTTAGTTATTAGGTTTTGTTGTGTAATTGTTAGATATTACCTGTTAGATTGCTACTCATCTATTGCTATTCATTGTACCCAATGATCACTCAGCTACACATGCCTCTCCCTAACGTCAATATGCCTTGTCTATTGCTGTTCTGGTTAGTGATTATTGTCTTTTTTAAATGTAGAGCCCCCAGCCCTGCCTAATATGATTTAGATAGACCTTTTGTCCCACACATGCGGTGACCTCACCTGGCTTAACTGGTGACTCTAGAGACAAAACCTTTCTCATCTTCACTCAATGCCTAGCTTTACCTCCACTGTGATCACATCCTACCATTTCCCTGTCTGTACATTATGCCTTGAATCTATTCTTCCAAGCCCAGAAATCTGCTCCTTTTACTCTCTGCTCCGAACGAGCTAGATGACCAGTTCTTATAGCCTTTAGCCGTACCCTTATCCTAATCCTCCTCTGTTCCTCTGGTGATGTAGAGTTTAACCCAGACTCTGCAGCACCCAGCACCCAGCACCACTCCAATTCCCCTGGCACTCTCATTTGTTGCCTTCTGTAACCGTAAAAGCCTTGGTTTCATGCATGCTAATATCAGAAGCCTCCTCCATAAGTTTATTTTATTCGCTGATTTAGCACACTCCACCAACCCTGATCAAATCAAATCAAAATCAAAATCAAATGTATTTATATAGCCCTTCGTACAACAGCTGATATCTCAAAGTGCTGTACAGAAACCCAGCCTAAAACCCCAAACAGCAAGCAATGCAGGTGTAGAAGCACGGTGGCTAGGAAAAACTCCCTAGAAAGGCCAAAACCTAGGAAGAAACCTAGAGAGGAACCAGGCTATGTGGGGTGGCCAGTCCTCTTCTGGCTGTGCCGGGTGGAGATTATAACAGAACATGGCCAAGATGTTCAAATGTTCATAAATGACCAGCATGGTCGTATAATAATAAGGCAGAACAGTTGAAACTGGAGCAGCAGCACGGTCAGGTGGACTGGGGACAGCAAGGAGTCATGTCAGGTAGTCCTGGGGCATGGTCCTGGGGCAGAACAGGTCCTCCGCAGAGGTGGAGAGAAAGAAAGAGATAATTAGAGAGAGCATATGTGGGGTGGCCAGTCCTCTTCTGGCTGTGCCGGGTGGAGATTATAACAGAACATGGCCAAGATGTTCAAATGTTCATAAATGACCAGCATGGTCGAATAATAATAAGGCAGAACAGTTGAAACTGGAGTAGCAGCACGGCCAGGTGGACTGGGGACAGCAAGGAGTCATCATGTCAGGTAGTCCTGGGGCATGGTCCTAGGGCTCAGGTACTCTGAGAGAGAGAAAGAAAGAGAAAAGGAGAGAATTAGAGAACGCACACTTAGATTCACACAGGACACCGAATAGGACAGGAGAAGTACTCCAGATATAACAAACTGACCCTAGCCCCCAACACATAAACTACTGCAGCATAAATACTGGAGGCTGAGACAGGAGGGGTCAGGAGACACTGTGGCCCCATGCGAGGACACCCCCAGACAGGGCAAAACAGGAAGGATATAACCCCACCCACTTTGCCAAAGCACAGCCCCCACACCACTAGAGGGATAACTTCAACCACCAACTTACCATCCTGAGACAAGGCTGAGTATAGCCCACAAAGATCTCCGCAATGGCACAACCCAAGGGGGGGCGCCAACCCAGACAGTAGACCACATCAGTGAATCAACCCACTCAGGTGACGCACCCCTTCCAGGGACGGCATGAGAGAGCCCCAGTAAGCCAGTGACTCAGCCCCTGTAATAGGGTTAGAGGCAGAGAATCCCAGTGGAAAGAGGGGAACCGGCCAGGCAGAGACAGCAAGGGTGGTTCGTTGCTCCAGAGCCTTTCCGTTCACCTTCCCACTCCTGGGCCAGACTACACTCAATCATATGACCCACTGAAGAGATGAGTCTTCAGTAAAGACTTAAAGGTTGAGACCGAGTTTGCGTCTCTGACATGGGTAGGCAGACCGTTCCATAAAAATGGAGCTCTATAGGAGAAAGCCCTGCCTCCAGCTGTTTGCTTAGAAATTCTAGGGACAATTAGGAGGCCTGCGTCTTGTGACCGTAGCGTACGTGTAGGTATGTACGGCAGGACCAAATCAGAGAGATAGGTAGGAGCAAGCCCATGTAATGCTTTGTAGGTTAGCAGTAAAACCTTGAAATCAGCCCTTGCTTTGACAGGAAGCCAGTGTAGTGAGGCTAGCACTGGAGTAATATGATCAAATTTTTGGGTTCTAGTCAGGATTCTAGCAGACGTATTTAGCACCAACTGAAGTTTATTTAGTGCTTTATCCGGGTAGCCGGAAAGTAGAGCATTGCAGTAGTCTAACCTGGAAGTGACAAAAGCATGGATTAATTTTTCTGCATCATTTTTGGACAGAAAGTTTCTGATTTTTGCAATGTTACGTAGATGGAAAAAAGCTGTCCTTGAAATGGTCTTGATATGTTCTTCAAAAGAGAGATCAGGGTCCAGAGTAACGCCGAAGTCCTTCACAGTTTTATTTGAGACGACTGTACAACCATTAAGATTAATTGTCAGATTCAACAGAAGATCTCTTTGTTTCTTGGGACCTAGAACAAGCATCTCTGTTTTGTCTGAGTTTAAAAGTAGAAAGTTTGCAGCCATCCACTTCCTTATGTCTGAAACACATGCTTCTAGCAAGGGCAATTTTGGGGCTTCACCATGTTTCATTGAAATGTACAGCTGTGTGTCATCCGCATAGCAGTGAAAGTTAACATTATGTTTTCGAATAACATCCCCAAGAGGTAAAATATATAGTGAAAACCTTAGTGGTCCTAAAACGGAACCTTGAGGAACACCGAAATTTACAGTTGATTTGTCAGAGGACAAACCATTCACAGAGACAAACTGATATCTTTCCGACAGATAAGATCTAAATGTCTGATGTCCTAGCCATGTCTGAATCCTGGCCCAGGAAGACCACCAATAATCCTGAAATGTCCATCCCCAAATACAACGTTTTCTGAAAACATGGAACTGCCAAAGGGGGCAGAGTTGCAATCTTCTGCCATACTATCCAGGTCTGTGCCCAAACAATTCGAGCTTCTACTTTTAAAAATCCACCTTTCCAGAAACAAGTCTCTCACTGTTGTCACTTATTATAGACCCCCCTCAGTCCCCAGCTGTGCCATGGACACCATATGTGAATTGATTGCCCCCCATCTATCTTCAGTGTTTATACTGCTTAACACCTTGGACGTCCTACAATCTAAACTACATTATCAAGGAACCTACCAGGTACAACCCTAAATCGGTAACCACCTTAAATCCATCACCTCATAGATATCATCCTGACCAACTTGCCCTCTAAATACACCTCTGACGTCTTCAAACAGGATCTTAGCGATCACAGCCTCATTGGGGCAACAGGGTAGACTAGAGGTTAGAGCATTGAACTAGTAACCGAAAGGCTGCAAGTTCAAATCCCCTAGCTGACAAGGTACAAATCTGTTGATCTGCTCCTGAACAGGCAGTTAACCCCCTGTTCCTAGGCCGTCATTGAAAATAAGAATTTGTTCTTAACTGACTTGCCTAGTTAAATGAAGGTAATATAATACTTTTTTAAATAATTGCCTTCGTCCATAAGGGATCCGCTGTCAATTGACCACCCCTCTTAACTGTCAAACGCTCCCTCTTCACTGGCAAACACTCCCTTCTTCACTGTCAAACGCTCCCTAAAACACTTAATCGACCTGGCCCGGCCCAGTATTTAACTCTTTATTACAGAGACAAAATGTAGTACCTACCCCTGTATCAGACAGAATGTAGTATTTACCCCTGTATCAGACAGAATGTAGTATTTACCCCTGTATCAGACAGAATGTAGTATCTACCCCTGTATCAGACAGAATGTAGTACCTACCCCTTTTCCGACAGAATGTAGTACTTACCCCTGTATCAGACAGAATGTAGTACTTACCCCTGTATCAGACAGGATGTAGTACCTACCCCTTTATCAGACAGAATGTAGTACCTACCCCTGTATCAGACAGAATGTAGTACCTACCCCTGTATCAGACAGAATGTAGTACCTACCCCAGTATCAGACAGAATGTAGTATTTACCCCTGTATCAGACAAAATGTAGTATCTACCCCTGTATCAGACAGAATGTATTACCTACCCCTGTATCAGACATAATGTATTACCTACCCCTGTTTCAGACAGAATGTAGTACCTACCCCTGTATCAGACAGAATGTAGTACATACCCCTGTATAAGACAGAATGTAGTATTTACCCCTGTATCAGACAGAATGTAGTATCTACCCCTGTTTCAGACAGAATGTAGTACCTACCCCTGTATCAGACAGAATTTAGTATTTACCCCTGTATCAGACAGAATGTAGTACCTACCCCTGTTTCAGACAGAATGTAGTATCTACCACTGTATCAGACAGAATGTAGTATCTACCCCTGTATCAGACAGAATGTAGTATTTACTCCTGTATCAGACAGAATGTAGTACCTACCCCTGTATCAGACAGAATGTAGTATTTACCCCTGTATCAGACAGAATGTAGTACCTACCCCTGTTTCAGACAGAATGTAGTATCTACCACTGTATCAGACAGAATGTAGTACCTACCCCTGTATCAGACAGAATGTAGTATCTACCCCTGTATCAGACAGAATGTAGTATTTACCCCTGTATCAGACAGAATGTAGTATTTACCCCTGTATCAGACAGAATGTAGTATCTACCCCTGTATCAGACAGAATGTAGTGCCTACCCCTGTATCAGCCAGAATGTAGTACCTACCCCTGTATCAGACAGAATGAAGTATCTACCCCTGTATCAGACAGGATGTAGTACCTACCCCTGTTTCAGACAGAATGTAGTACCTACCCCTGTACCAGACAGAATGTAGTATTTACCCCTGTATCAGACAGAATGTAGTACCTACCCCTGTATCAGACAGAATGAAGTATCTACCCCTGTATCAGTCAGGATGTAGTACCTACCCCTGTATCAGACAGAATGTAGTATTTACCCCTGTTTCAGACAGAATGTAGTACCTACCCCTGTATCAGACAGAATGTAGTATTTACCCCTGTATCAGACAGGATGTAGTACCTACCCCTGTGTCAGACAGAATGTAGTATCTACCCCTGTATCAGACAGAATGTAGTACCTACCCCTGTATCAGACAGAATGTAATATCTACCCCTGTATCAGACAGAATGTAGTACCTACCCCTGTATCAGACTGAATGTAGTATTTACCCCTGTATCAGACAGAATGTAGTACCTACCCCTGTATCAGACAGAATGTAGTACCTACCCCTGTATCAGACAGAATGTAGTACCTACCCCTGTATCAGACAGAATGTAGTACCTACCCCTGTATCAGACAGAATGTAGTACATACCCCTGTATCAGACAGAATGTAGTATTTACCCCTGTATCAGACATAATGTAGTACCTATGTCTGTATCAGACAGAATGTAGTACCTACCCCTGTATCAGACAGAATGTAGTACCTATGTCTGTATCAGACAGGATGTAGTACCTACCCCTGTATCAGACAATGTAGTACCTACCCCTGTATCAGACAGAATGTAGTACCTACCCCTGTATCAGACAGAATGTAGTACCTATGTCTGTATCAGACAGAATGTAGTACCTATGTCTGTATCAGACAGAATGTAGTACCTACCCCTGTATGAGACAGAATGTAGTACCTACCCCTGTATCAGACAATGTAGTACCTACCCCTGTATCAGACAGAATGTAGTACCTACCCCTGTATCAGACAGAATGTAGTACCTACCCCTGTATCAGACAGAATGTAGTACCTATGTCTGTATCAGACAGAATGTATACCAAATACTAGTCTGTATCCTTCTAGACAGAATGTAGTACCTACCCTGTATCAGACAGAATGTAGTATCACCCCTGTATGAGACAGAATGTAGTACCTACCCCTGTATCAGACAGAATGTAGTACCTACCCCTGTATCAGACAGAATGTAGTACCTACCCCTGTATCAGACAGAATGTAGTACCTACCCCTGTATCAGACAGAATGTAATATCTACCCCTGTATCAGACAGAATGTAGTACCTACCCCTGTATCAGACAGAATGTAGTATTTACCCCTGTATCAGACAGAATGTAGTACCTACCCCTGTATCAGACAGAATGTAGTACCTACCCCTGTATCAGACAGAATGTAGTACCTACCCCCCTGTAAAATCAGACAGAATGTAGTATAAGGTGAAAGCCTACCCTGTATCAGACAGTAGTATTTAATGTAGACAGAATGTAGTACCCCTGTATCAGACAGAATGTAGGACCTACCCCTGTATCAGACAGAATGTAGTACCTATGTCTGTATCAGACAGGATGTAGTACCTACCCCTGTATCAGACAATGTAGTACCTACCCCTGTATCAGACAGAATGTAGTACCTACCCCTGTATCAGACAGAATGTAGTACCTATGTCTGTATCAGACAGAATGTAGTACCTATGTCTGTATCAGACAGAATGTAGTACCTACCCCTGTATGAGACAGAATGTAGTACCTACCCCTGTATCAGACAATGTAGTACCTACCCCTGTATCAGACAGAATGTAGTACCTACCCCTGTATCAGACAGAATGTAGTACCTATGTCTGTATCAGACAGAATGTAGTACCTATGTCTGTATCAGACAGAATGTAGTACCTACGTCTGTATCAGACAGAATGTAGTACCTACGTCTGTATCAGACAGAATGTAGTATCTACCCCTGTATGAGACAGAATGTAGTACCTACCCCTGTATCAGACAGAATGTAGTACCTACCCCTGTATCAGACAGAATGTAGTACCTACCCCTGTATCAGACAGAATGTAGTACCTACCCCTGTATCAGACAGAATGTAGTACCTACCCCTGTATCAGACAGAATGTAGTACCTACCCCTGTATCAGACAGGATGTAGTACATACCCCCGTATCAGTCAGAATGTAGCAGATCCCACTGTTTCAGACAGAATGTAGTACCTACCCCTGTTTCAGACAGAATGTAGTACCTACCCCTGTATCAGACAGAATGTAGTATCTACCCCTGTATCAGACAGAATGTAGTATCTACCCCTGTATCAGACAGAATGTAGTACCTACCCCTGTATCAGACAGAATGTAGTATCTACCCCTGTATCAGACAGAATGTAGTACCTACCCTTGTATCAGACAGAATGTAGTACCTACCCCTGTTTCAGACAGAATGTAGTATCTACACCTGTATCAGACAGAATGTAGTATCTACCCCTGTATCAGACAGAATTTAGTACCAACCTCTGTATCAGACAGAATGTAGTACCTACCCCTGTTTCAGACAGAATGTAGTACCTACCCCTGTATCAGACAGAATGTAGTATCTACCCCTGTATCAGACAGAATGTAGTACCTACCCCTGTATCACAGAGACAGAAAGAAGCATCTACCCCTGTATCAGACAGAATGTAGAACCTACCCCTGTATCAGACAGAAAGAAGTACCTACCCTCTGTCAGACAGAATGTAGTATCTACCCATGTACCAGAAAGAATGTAGTACCTACCCCTGTATCACAGAGACAGAAAGAAGTATCTACCCATGTACCAGACAGAATTTAGTACCTACCCCTGTATCACAGAGACAGAAAGAAGTATCTACCCATGTACCAGACAGAATGTAGTACCTACCCCTGTATCACAGAGACAGAAATAAGTATCTACCCCTGTACCAGACAGAATGTAGTACCTACCCCTGTATCACAGAGACAGAGAGACGTATCTACCCCTGTACCAGACAGAATGTAGTACCTACCCCTGTATCACAGAGACAGAAAGATGTATCTACCCATGTACCAGACAGAATGTAGTACCTACCCCTGTATCACAGAGACAGAAAGAAGTATCTACCCCTGTACCAGACAGAATGTAGTACCTACCCCTGTATCACAGAGACAGAAAGAAGTATCTACCCATGTACCAGACAGAATGTAGTACCTACCCCTGTATCACAGAGACAGAGAGACGTATCTACCCATGTACCAGACAGAATGTAGTATCTACCCCTGTACCAGACAGAATGTAGTACCTACCCCTGTATCACAGAGACAGAGAGACGTATCTACCCATGTACCAGACAGAATGTAGTATCTACCCCTGTACCAGACAGAATGTAGTACCTACCCCTGTATCACAGAGACAGAGAGACGTATCTACCCATGTACCAAACAGAATGTAATATCTTTCCCTGTATCACAGAGACAGATTATGTAGGCTATTTTGTATGCGGTTTGGGAGACATACAGTTCATCATTGTTCAAGAAAACAGTCAAAGGGAAAGAAACTTACTAAGGGAGGCCGCTAGTAGCTACAATTACCCTACAATCACAGAGACAGAATAGATTCGATACTTGGTATTTGATTATAATTTGTCTGTTTGTTTGTTTGACATTTTTATTGCACTTTTAAGGAGGAACTAACACAACCCGCTATAAAATATGCTATACCGTGTTTGCGACCAATGCCCTTTGATATTATTTGATCAGGCTTGGGACAGACACACATCTCAACTACATGTCTGATAGACCCATATGAAGAATTGACACAGGATAACATTTCCATTATGGAGCATTCATCTGGTTTATGATGGCCTCACATAATAAAGACTACATGAGTGATGCCAGCTGCTTGCTAGGAATATCACTAAACTAACAGTTCATGGCAGTACTGTACTGTACGTGGAACGTACTTTGGCGTCAAACATCGATTGAGTAAATCTGTTGAATATATTACCATTGACCTCTATGGTCCAGATTGGTGTCTGTAGAGGGGCGAGGCGATATGTTCCAGGCTGTTTAGTTAAGATCTGAGATCCAGGTATTAATTCCTTTACATACTAATGCTATTATTTCAAACTATCTTAACTTGGGTTATTGTGCAGGAGTCAATACCATCACCAGGATCATCAAGGCTACAAATGCCTTAGATACAGTGCATTCTGAAAGTTTTCAGACCCCTTGACTTTTTCCACATGTTGATATGTTACAGCCTTATTCTAAAATGGATGTATCTACTACACACATTACCCCATAATGACAAAGCCAAAACATTTTTTTGACATTTTTTCTAATATATTACCAATGAAAAAAACTGAAATATCACATTTACATGAGTATTCAGACCCTTTACTCAGTACTTTGTTGAAGCACTTTTGCCAGCGATTACGGCCTCGAGTTTTATCGCAAAACAGCTATTTTCAGGTCTCTCCAGAGATGTTAGATCGGGATTAAGTCCAGGCTCTGGCTGGGCCACTCAAGGACATTCAGAGACTTGTCCCGAAGCCACTCCTGCTTTGCCTTGGCTGTGTGCTTCGGTTTGTTGTCCTGTTGGAAGGTAAACCTTCGCCCCAGTCTGAGGTCCTGAGTGCTCTGGAGCAGGTTTTCATCAAGGATCTCTCTGTACTTGCTCTGTTCATCTTTCCATTGATCCTGACTAGTCTCCCAGTACCTGCCGCTGAAAAACCTCCCCACAGCATGATGCTGCCATCACCATGCTTCGCTATAGGGATTTTGCCACGTTTCCTCCAGAGAACTCTTGGCATTCAGGCCAAAGAGTTCAATCTTGGATTCATAAGTCCAGAGAATCTTGTTTCTCATGGTCTGGGAGTCCTTTAGGTGCCTTTTGGCAATAAAGGTCTAATTTGTGAAGTGCTGCAGACATGGTTGTCCTGGAAGGTTCTCCCATCTCCACAGAGAAACTCTGGAGCTTTTTCAGAGTGACCATTGAGTTCTTAGTCACCTCCCTGACTAATTTCCTTCTCCCCGATTGCTCAGTTTGGCCGGGTGTCCAGCTCTAAGAAGAGTGTTGGTGGTTCCAAACTTCTTCCATTTAAGAATGATGGAGGCCCCTGTGTTCTTGGGGACCTTCAATAATGCAGACATGTTTTGGTTCCCTTCCCCAGATCTGTGCGTCGACACAATCCTGTCTCAGAGCTCTTACGGACAATTCCTTCGACTTCATGTCTTTGATTTTGCTCTGACATGCACTGTCAACTGTGGGATCTTATCTAAACAGGTGTGTAACTTTCCAAATCATGTCCAGTCAATTGAATTTACCACAGGTGGACTACAATCAAGTTGTCGAAACATCTTAAGAATGATCAATGGAAACAGGATGGACCTGGGCACAATTTTGAGTCTCATAGCAAAGGGTCTAAAAACATATGTAAATAAAGTGTTTCTGTTTTTTTCATACATTTGTCATTATGGCTTATTGTGTATAGATTGATGAGGAAATCAATATGTTAATCCATTTTAGAATAGGGCTGTAACACAACAAAATGTGGAAAAAGTCAAGGGGTCTGAATACTTTCCGAATGTGCTGTACATACATACAGACATACATACATGAATACATGTATTTAAGTGATAATGTTGTCACTGTTATTAGTTCATCGAGGGCCGGCAAACCGTACCAATATGTCCTCCAAACACCGGCTCCGAGGGCATTATCACTTTTATGCAACGGGTCACCTACATATTCCCCTCCCTCCTGACCCAGGGTCATCCTGCAGGCAGGATCTTCCAGCATCTGCTTATTCTTCCCACCACCATCTGTTCACTGCAGAGAGACAGAAAGGAAAGGACATCAACTGCAATGCAAAGATTAGTCATTGAACAGTCTGACAATCTAGACGACCTACACTTCAACACAGCTTAAAGGGGAAATCTGAGAATCAGACAACAACAAAGCAATCCCAGATTTCCCCTTTAATGTCCATCATCAACAATTCAATTTTATGTTTTAATTTATGACAACAAGAGCACAAGTAGACATATTAACCCTATGATGGAACCCCCACAGGAGGCTCTGGACTGGGAACCCCCGCAGGAGGCTCTGGACTAGGAACCCTCGCTGGAGGCTCTGGACTGGGATCCCTCGCTGGAGGCTCTGGACTGGGATCCCTCACTGGAGGCTCTGGACTGGGAACACCCGCAGGAGGCTCTGGACTAGGATCCCTCGCTGGAGGCTCTGCACTGGGAACACCCGCAGGAGGCTCTGGACTAGGATCCCTCGCTGGAGGCTCTGGACTGGGAACCCTCGCTGGAGGCTCTGGACTGGGAACCCTCGCTGGAGGCTTTGGACTAGGATCCCTCGCTGGAGGCTCTGCACTGGGAACACCCGCAGGAGGCTCTGGACTAGGAATCCTCGCAGGAGGCTCTGGACTGGGAACCCCCACAGGAGGCTCTGGACTAGGAACCCTCGCAGGAGGCTCTGGACTGGGAACCCTCGCAGGAGGCTCTGGACTGGGAACCCCCGCAGGAGGCTCTGGACTGGGAACCCTCGCAGGAGGCTCTGGACTGGGAACCCACGCAGGAGGCTCTGGACTGGCTCCCTCTGCTGGGAGTACATGGGCTGGGTACCCCGACACGAATGGCCCCAAGTAGAGGGAATAAAGGGAAAGTGCCAACCAGTCGTGGAGGCCACATAAAAGGAGCACTGTGGCACAACGCAAGGAAGAACAGAGAGAGACCGACACATGGCAGAAGCTGAGAAGAAGGACCGAGCCAAACCTACGTGATTTCTTTATGTTTATTTTATTGCCTAGTAAAGTCATGTTTGCTGACTAGAATCTCCCTCTCTCTGTGTTTATCGCTGCACACTCAACCCAACTAGTGTTAATCAACATTAACACTAGTTCATCTTGAATAACAGTTTAAAGTTAACAGTTAAAACACTTCACTTCAAAGAATCAACACTTTCCTATAATTTTAAAGTCTACAAGTAAGCTAACTCATATGTAAAGGTTAGACATTTCAGAAACAAGTAGGCTATTATTACTAAAGCATCATTTTAGTTGAACAAAATCAATACCAGAGGTGGCCAACCTCGCTCCACTATAGCCATACAACTCTCCTTCCTTGGCCTCCAATTGCTCTTAAATACAAGTAAAACTAAATGCATGCTCTTCAACCGATCGCTACCTGCACCTACCCGCCTGTCCAACATCACTACTCTGGACGGCTCTGACTTAGAATACGTGGACAACTACAAATACTTAGGTGTCTGGTTAGACTGTAAACTCTCCTTCCAGACCCATATCAAACATCTCCAATCCAAAGTTAAATCTAGAATTGGCTTCCTATTTCGCAACAAAGCATCCTTCACTCATGCTGCCAAACATACCCTTGTAAAATTGACCATCCTACCAATCCTCGACTTTGGCGATGTCATTTACAAAATAGCCTCCAATACCCTACTCAACAAATTGGATGCAGTCTATCACAGTGCAATCCGTTTTGTCACCAAAGCCCCATATACTACCCACCATTGCGACCTGTACGCTCTCGTTGGCTGGCCCTCGCTTCATACTCGTCGCCAAACCCACTGGCTCCATGTCATCTACAAGACCCTGCTAGGTAAAGTCCCCCCTTATATCAGCTCGCTGGTCACCATAGCATCTCCCACCTGTAGCACACGCTCCAGCAGGTATATCTCTCTAGTCACCCCCAAAACCAATTCTTTCTTTGGCCGCCTTTCCTTCCAGTTCTCTGCTGCCAATGACTGGAACGAACTACAAAAATCTCTTAAATTGGAAACACTTATCTCCCTCACTAGCTTTAAGCACCAACTGTCAGAGCATCTTACAGATTACTGCACCTGTACATAGCCCACCTATAATTTAGCCCAAACAACTACCTCTTTCCCAACTGTATTTAATTAATTTATTTATTTTGCTCCTTTGCACCCTATTATTTTTATTTCTACTTTGCACATTCTTCCATTGCAAAACTACCATTCCAGTGTTTTACTTGCTATATTGTATTTACTTTGCCACCATGGCCTTTTTTGCCTTTACCTCCCTTCTCACCTAATTTGCTCACATTGTATATAGACTTGTTTTTTTTTTTTTTTTTTTTTTTTTTTTTTTACTGTATTATTGACTGTATGTTTGTTTTACTCCATGTGTAACTCTGTGTCGTTGTATGTGTCGAACTGCTTTGCTTTATCTTGGCCAGGTCGCAATTGTAAATGAGAACTTGTTCTCAACTTGCCTACCTGGTTAAATAAAGGTGTTCTCAACTTGCCTACCTGGTTAAATAAAGGTGAAATAAATAAAATTTAAAAAAATCCCTGATATACTTGGTGAGCAGACTTCTGTTCCAGCCCAGCAATAGCATACTTGATTATTAACTAATTAGGTTTGATTTATTGAATCGGGTGTGTTAGTGCTGGGCTGGAACAGAAGCCTGCACACCCAGGAGGGTTGGCCTGCTCCAGGTGTAATCGGTGTATACATTGTGTGACTTTTAAACTGTATTTTTGTTTACATGTGCAATTATAATCCAGGGTATACAAAATTGTACCCTTACTTTCTTGGGACATTCATTGGGATCTCTTCATCTGCAGACAGGGTTTGACGGTTCTCTTTATATCACGACTGAAAACATCACAAAGAAACAGCCTGCATTATACTCAAATTAGACAGCCCTGAATATTATGTTGCTACATCTCCTTGTCCTCAAGTTCTCACTAGGGGCTGGAACTGGAGAATAGTTTCAGAATATTTTACCACAAAGCCATATCCTGAGTAGAATACTTTCTCCTTCTCTGACAGCTGGAACTGCTAGCTAGTCCATTCACCCTCTTCAATGGCTGTTAGCTACCTACTGCTACTAGCTACAAATGCAACAGGTTTGTAACTAGCTAATATGAAGTTGTTATTCACTTAGCTAGCTATACAGTATGTAGCTCATTTGAGTTAACCTGTAACAAGCTAGCTCGCTACCTCGCTAATAATACATGGCTTATCATTTTTTAAATATATTTACTTTTTTTACCCCTTTTTTCATGGTATCTGGGCGCGAACCCAGAGTCTCTGGTGGCGCAGCTGGCGCTGCAGTACAGCGCCCTTTAACCACTGCGCCACCCGGGAGGCCCTATTCACTTACTTTAAGTTGTGATGCTGCCAGTGCCCATTGTCCCACTGCCTCTGTTTTCTGGGTCCTTAGAAAAACAAAATAATGGTAAATCTTCCTGACGTTTCCTATGGTAGAAAACACAGTCAGCCAGGTGGACTGAAGGACATCCACGTGGACTGAAGGACATCCACCAGACTGACTCTGGTCTTCCAGCATGGCGCCTGGTGTGGTTGCTGGGTGATTTGTGATGCAGCTGCAACCCCTCTATAGATTTTTGTAGCATCTTTATTTAAAATGTATTTAAGGCCAGCATCCCAGAGTCACCTCTTCACTGTTGATGTTGAGACTGGTGTTTTGCGGGTACTATTTAATAAATCTGCAAGTTGAGGACTTGTGAGGCGTCTGTTTCTCAAACTAGATGCTCTAATGTACTAGTCCTCAGGGCCACCCACTCCTCTTTCTATTCTGGTTAGAGCCCGTTTGCGCTGTTCTGTGAAGGGAGTAGTACACAGGGTTGTACGAGATCTTCAGTTTCTTGACAATTTCTCACATGGAATATCCTTCATTTCTCAGAACAAGAATAGACTGACGAGTTTCAGAAGAAAGTTATTTGTTTCTGGCCTTTTTGAGCCTGTAATCGAAACCACAAATGCTGATGCTCCAAATATTCATCTAGTCTAAAAAAGGCCAGTGTGTGTGTGTGTGTGTCTATGTCTGTGCATGTGTGCGTGTGTGTGTGTGTGTGTATATCAATGTGTGTGTGTGTATCCATGTGTGTGTGTGTGTGTGTATTCATGTGTGTGTGTGTGTATCCATGTGTGTGTGTGTTAGTTAGCTATATAAGGGATCTCAGCCCTATCTGAGTAGTGCATCGCTCATCCTGTCACCATTTATAGAAACCAACAATATGGGAGAGTTGATAAGATGCTATGCTGCTTGTTTTTCAGCAGACACGATGCAATCATGTCAATAGATCGTCCCCAGCCAGGCCTTTAATACAGGCATTGTGAGTTCTCTCCACAAGTAAGCATGCACGCGCGCATTCACACACACACACACACACACACACACATTAGCACACACAAACACACACACAGCAGGTTGAAGATATGCATCGTTTGTCTGAGATGATAAATTACTCTTTCAGGGTGAAATATATGCTGGCTAGCATAATAACTTGGATTTCAGATGAAATCACGCATTGATGTCAATGAGAGATTTAAACAATATAAATGACTTAGTATTCGCTGATCCAAAGTTATTCAACACAAAGGCATTGTAATGTAACTATTGCATCCAAGTGTATTGATCGTTGGTTCAGAATCAAACCAAGAACATTTAATACACATTTTTCATATTGAGCTTTTTTTTAGCTGTTGATCATTTGACCAAGTTATCTCTTATCAACTTTCCTGTTGTCCCTATCCTGCCATTAAAGTAAATGTCCAGTGAAAAGCTCAATTCTGATAATACACATATGTTGTTGACTGATACTAGACTCAAATGTGTTGCCAGTTCATAAATTAGAGAAAAAATACTTTAAAAACCCACCTCAAATGTGTATTTCAAACAAACTTAAAAAAAAAAGGATGGCTATTTCCTCATGTGAGGTCATGTTGGCTCATTGGCTCAGCAGGCCAATCAGCTGTTTACTTGTAATTAATATTTTGAATGATTGGTATAGGCTCACACCATTCTGTTGTTGGGGTAACACCAACACCATTCTGTTGTTGGGGTAACACCAACACCATTCTGTTGTTGGGGTAACACCAACACCATTCAACACAGAAAAGCTGCTTTTAACCTACTTAGTTACCATTTCTTGGAAGGAAAATGATTTCACTCATATTGTAATTTATTATAGGTCACATTTCATAAACTCTGGAAACACTGGAGAATTACTTTAAGGCTTCAGACTTCATCCAGTGTGTATCTGGGTCTAGCTAACTAGTAACCTTGAAGCCAGCTGGTCTCGTACTGCCTGCATCTCTAATAGAAGCAGCTATAACATAATGACCTTCACAGAATTCTGCACTTTACATTTTGTACATTTGTGAACATTTGATGAATTCCTGTTCCAAAATATGAAAAGCACTCGCACATCAGAATGTGTTTGTTTCAGGTGTGTGGGGAAAATTCAATGAAAGAAAAACCCCAACACTGCTCTTGCCATTGTCTCATTCCCTTTTACTGTTCCCCTTTTTGCATTAATTTGACTGTCCACCTGTTCCCAAGTTTATGCTTAAACCTAGAATCCTTAGATGCTACATCATATTTTCAACTTATAAATTAAGGTTATATACCCATTAATTATTGAAGAGCTTAGTTCAACTGTCATACCCCATCAGAACCCCAAATATAAGCTTATTTTACTCCCAAAGTTTGAAAACAACGTAAATATAGACAAACCCGATATAGCCTCAAACAAGGTTAAAACTATACAATTGATATAATGGATGACAGTCCTTTTCTCCATAGCTCTGTCTAGGAATTTGAGGGTGGTTACATTCCTCCAGCCCCACCTCTGCACTTTTTAGCAAGACAGGGGCAGGGAAAGCGCTTTGTTATTGTTTCAATTAAGGATTCCATTTTTAAACTAACTAATATAGTTGCTATTATGGCAGATGGACTACTGCAGAGCTTCATTCACCAGCTTGCTTCTTGATGGGTTTAATTGTCTTTCTTATTGCTCTCACACGAGTATTTGGTTTATTCAACTTTTTCAGCTGAACTTTGATCATTGAGATAGTAAATGAATGATAGGCCAGGGTTTTATGTCTCTGTAGAAGGACAGAGAGCTGCTGAATGTGTTGGAATGTGTTGGGGGACAGGAGCAGAGCACCGTGTTGATACAGGGGAGACAGATGGAACTCTGTGGATTAGACGGAGGGGTTGAGGTCAGGAGGTGAGGACAGGTCACCTGAAGGGAGTAATAAGGGTTTGGTATCTTGTTACTCTTTTTCCTGTTAAACCATAAGATGTAATTAACAGCCAGCTCATTCATGAATTGTTTCCTGCGTGACTGATGTGCACTTCCTGGTGCTAGGCTATATTGAAGATTAGACTACATTTTGTTTTCCGTACCCTTTAAGCTGTCTATGGACATGGTAAGACAGCATTCCATGCTGAGATTTAGTTTACCTGGCCACTCTCTCCAAAGTCAATACCCCCAATATTAGCACTTCATGTCCAAATCATCTAAAATGGAAACTTCAACATTGTTCAACTGCACATTCATCACCTACAGCACCACCCCAACATCAACATATATTAAAATGGAGTGTTTCTATGTTTTGTAGTAAAACAGAGGAAGAGAAGCGTTTCCAATGACATCATCGGTGTGCAATGTGTGATTGTAACCAATTATGAGTAGGCCTCCTAATTGTCTACAAATTGGTCGATGATGTCATTGGACCCTGCTCTATCTCTATGTTTTTTACTATAAAACACAGAAACATACCATGTTCACTTATGTTGATGTTGAGGCGGTGCTGGATGAATTTGAAGCTAGCAAATGAATTAGCTAACTAACGTTAACCTGCCCAGCAGGAACTTCTGAAGAAGAGAAATGTTTTATTTCCACAATTTAAAAAAGATAACCAAACAAAACATATTGACTTTTTACGTAGTAGCAAAATGTATAACTTATTTGCATTAGATTTTACTTACACTTACTTGTATGTTGACTTCTCCATTGATGTTGTTTTTACGTTTTCACAAACTTTTCTTAGCGGATGTACAATCGTCGCAAATTGAATTATGGGGGAGTTTCAGGCCCAGGAGTGAACATAATTGGACACTCGCAAAGCCAACTAAAAACAAGGGCTGAGGGGCTTACCTTGCAAACTTCCCTTGCTTGGCTAATCATTTGGACCACCCTCCAAGATGGTGACGGGGATTCCCCCAAGGGCATAAGGAGAGGGTAAGTGGACGATGGTGTGTCTTTTAAGTGTTTGGCCTTGTCCATGGACCTGTACTGCTGGGGCCCTGTCCATGGTCCAGTTCTGCTGGGGCCCTGTCCATGGTCCTGAACAAGTGGGGCCTTGTCCATGGTCCTGTACTGCTGGGGCCCTGTCCATGGTCCTGAACAAGTGGGGCCCTGTCCATGGTCCAGTTCTGTTGGGGCCCTGTCCATGGTCCTGTACTGCTGGGGCCCTGTCCATGGTCCTGAACAAGTGGGGCCTTGTCCATGGTCCTGTACTGCTGGGGCCCTGTCCATGGTCCAGTCCTGCTGGAGCCCTGTCCATGGTCCTGTACTGCTGGGTGCCTGTCCATGGTCCTGTACTGCTGGCTCCCTGTCCATGGTCCTGTACTGCTGGGGCCCTGTCCATGGACCTGTACTGCTGGGACCCTGTCCATGGTCCTGAACTACTGGGGCCCTGTCCATGGTGCTGAACTACTGGGGCCTGGTCCATGGCCCTGTACTGCAGTGATGCTACCTGTGCCCTGTCCATGGGTCTGCACTGCTGTGATGCTGCCGTTACCCTGTCCAGGGTCCTGTAATGCTGTGATGCTGTTCTGAGTTACTGCTGGTTCCCTGTCCATGGACTTCTACTGCTGTGATGCTGCCAGTGCCCTGTACATGGTCATGTACTGCCGTGATGCTGCCAGTGCCCTGTACATGGTAATGTATTGCTGTGATGCTGTTCTGAGTTACTGCTGGTGCCCTGGTGTGCATGTCACATCTGGCTAGTTGAATGCCGAGTCAGTGACACATTTTAATGCTGAAATCAAAATGAAAGAAAATATATCCTGCAAATTCAGCAGGCTATGTTGGGAAATGTGATTTTACAAGTGCCATCTTCTTAGCCTATTGTTTGGGTGTGCTTTGGTTTGCTTTTCATTGCATGAGCCCATTTTTCCCCACTCATATCAATAAAATAGTTGAAGTCATACGAAAGTTTTACTGCGATTGAAGTTTCAAATGCATCCTGTCTTTACTGATTGTGTAGTGTGATTTGTGTTGAAATGTTTTATTATAATTGTTATTATTATTATTATTATTATTGTATTTAACCCAAAATAACACTTTATTAAAAAAATATTTAATTCGTATTCTTCCTCAAATATGGTCCGGAGAATGTAGGGGATGATAACGCACTGTTTGGGAGAGAATCTAATTTGACTGGTCCTCAACTCACAGCTCTAACACTTCATTCAAGACAATTTAAGTTAGTCCTGAGTTAGCCTGACCCAGAGCAGGTTAGTTCTGAAGGTCTCGTTGCCATTGACATTTACGTGGCTGAAAGGTGAGCCACATTTGTAGGATCGGTTATGCCGAGTTGAACACAAGAGTTGATCAAAGTTATCTTGCTAACTTCTCAAACCTGATTTTTAGTATTTGAGCTCTGGTGTGCTTTTCTGAGTGACTGCTGGTGCCCTGTCCATGGGCCTGAAAAGTTCACTGGAGGTACTGCTGGTGCTGAAAGAACAGTACTACCATGTGCGCTGTCCATGGTCCTGATCATGATAGAGTTGTGTGTGAATAGAATGCCATGTGTGCTTTGAATACTGTACTAGAGTTGGTGGTACTGAAGGAACCGCTGTTGCACTGTGTTGCTGCACAGAGTTCCAGTGACCTAAACTATTGACAAATGAAGTGCACAAAATCAAACGTCTTTGGATTGAAAGATGAGTAGCTATACAATATGTATGCATACAGTAGGAGTATGTAGGCATGAATAGCACAGTTAATTCTGACTTGCTTGGGGCGGCAGGTAGCCTAGTGGTTAGAGCGTTGAACTAGTAACCGAAAGGTTGCTAGATTGAAACGCTGAGCTGACAAGGTAAAAATCTGTCGTTCTGCCCCTGAACATGGCAGTTAACCCACTGTTCCTAGGCTGTCATTGTAAATAATAATTTGTTCTTAACTGACTTTCCAAGTTAAATAAAGGTTACAATATAAATACATTTTAAATAAATAAAATAAAAAACATGTATATAACCATTAGAATGCAAGCAACTGGAAGCATTCAGCTTCTCTGACATAGCCCAGCACTAGCTGTCATATCATTGTATGTACCTATAGAGAGGAAATCTCAAGCCCCACATTAATATAAAGTGCACTATCTCTGTTTAGCCTACTCACTGCACTCTCGTTATAGTGAGAAAAATATTATATTATTGTGAAAATACCTTTTCCTTCCATTTTGACACACTTTTTCTAGAGATATGTATTCTCTCACGCACAAGCAAGGCACCATTCTAGCCTGAGTGCAAGCCCTATGCTCACTTTTTCCATTATTGTGACACCCCTTCTGAGGCAGAACTGTATTCATAAGAAGTGTGGCCACAGCCCAAATCACACCCTTTCCCCATGGGCCTGGAAATAGTGTACTACATTTGGAACCAGACTAGATGAACTGCAAATACTTAAAAGGTATGTCCTGTGACAAATGATATGTGAGAAAGAACTAGAGGGGGTTCCATAAAGAAAAACCTTTTCTTGACTTTTTACTGTTTAGATCCTGGAGCACATGGTTTGGTTTGCCCTGTAGAATAACGGAAATACTTTGATCATGAATGTTCCCACTGGCTGTGTCTGCAGCCTAACATTACCCATGACCATGTCATTATAGCACACACAGACAGGCATACACACCCGCGCACACACACACACACACACACACACACACACACACACACATGCAGCAATATCACAATGTTCCAGTAGTCTTGAATTGGGAAAAGTAACACTGTGAAGAGAGGACCCTAAATACCCCTCTCGGGCAATTCTAAAACGTTCGGTTCCTCGCTTCCTGCTGAATCAGGAAGATCGATTGGACCTCGATGCCTTCAGACATCAATGTAAAATAGTCCTGGTTCCGCGGTGGGTCAAATGTTTCCGCGAGGACCATTATTTTAATTGTATTTATGCCATGGAATACAGGATTCACTCATTTATTACGGCCTTATATTTGTACATGTTCTGAATTAGGGATGGAATGACAGGATTAAATGTGTAGTTGAACAGAGAAATGGAAATCTTAGGTTGTTTCATGTTTTATATTTTTAATTAGCCGAGACCATATCAGACATATTTTTTATTTTTGTATTTCATCTTTATTTAATTAACCAGGTAGGCTAGTTGAGAACAAGTTCTCATTTGCAACTGCGACCTGGCCAAGATAAAGCATAGCAGTTCGACACATACAACAACATAGAGTTACACATGGATATTCAAGTATCATCACTCCCAAAGTAGTTTAATATATTATGATACACAATATCCATACAGTGTAGTATTGATGTAGGTTATGAAGCTAAACGACAGTGTCCACTACAATCCTCTGTGTTATTTTAACCCGAGGGAAACAATTATGTCGTTTAGCGTAAACTACTTCAACTAACAGAATGTGTTCATGGTAAGAAAAATCCCATTATCAAGAGAACTCCCTGCCAGCCTCAAACGTCGCCACATCCCGTCCCTGCATACGAAGAAGTTGTTGAATTGCATCACTTCTCTCTCTCCTTCGTTTGACACCCTCGTTGCCGACATAAAACAAATGTTCCCTGCTCCGTAACCATATTTTTTTCCACCTCTGTGCGTTTCACTAATTCATCAACATGCAAATCGTGGATGTTTTATAACGAAATGTGACATCACCTAGGTATGTTGAGGCGACAGCTGGTGTCGGTTGGTGAATGTGGACGGATATGTATTAAATTCGTCCGGCAGCAGCGGCGCGCATTGCTGTCCAAGGCGCTGCAGCATTCGGCCCCTCCCCTCCCCAGTAGACGGCAGCCAGGCAGCTACACAGAGAGAGACACGTGACCCGCTCGCTGTCTCTGCCTTCTGACCGTCGGTGGCAGAGCGCTGCAGGGAGGAAGATTGCAACGTTTGGACAGTGTCTCCCTCACCATAATCACAGGATTTTACCGCTCCTCTGTTTTATCTTACTTTATTTCGTTATCTGAGAATCGAATAGGGGGAAGAGCCAAGGTACAGGACCATGCGTTGACTTATTTTCCATCGTTATGAAGGTGTTGCTGAGTTTTAGAACATAGGGGAGAAGAGAGTGGAGCTAACTCTTTTCTCGGTCTCTGATGATCAGTGATGCAGTAATTCAGAGTTTGCTAAAATAGTGTGAGGTTGAGGGTTTTTAGTGTGGATGATCTATTGGGGTAGTTTGAGTCGAAGAACACTGCATGGTGATGCTATTTGGTGGGTAGCCGAATTAATATTAAATGTGCTGTACATAACAAGAGATTACATTCCAATACTTCGGTAAGGAAAAATATGATTTAGATGATGATTTGAGTCGGTCCTGGACATGCATGATCGGGTTCTAAATGCAGGTTAACGATACCTAGTTTGATGTATGATTTAATGTCTCTCTAATAGGTTGAGCTGCTAGACGGGCAACGGAACAGCTGTTGAAAACTTAGCCAAAATGCACTTCAGTCGTTTTGAACTGTGTCATCAATAGATTGTATTTAATTGTTAGAAAGATTGTGGGGATGTTGGCAAGTGCTAATACAAACAGGTTTACATGCTCATTTTGTTTGCTGTAGAAGGTGCGAATTTATAGAAAAGTATCTAATGTGTTGAGATAGACAGTGGAATGGGACCGGTTGGAATCTCATGTTGATCTTCATGGCATTCTAGAATTCTATATGGTAAATTTGGCATGATATGTTTTGAATCTCTGTAACTATTTTTCAGTCCTCTGTCAATTATGGTTTGTCTAGTAAACGGGGCAGCTTATTTGGATGGTTTTCTTTTAGGTTTGAATGAAATGCCACTTTCTGTCTGGCCCGTCTAGACCTGGGTTCAAATACATGCGTATTTAAGCATTTGCATCTTAAATAGGCCTACTTATTTTCTGTGTATTTGAGTATTTAAAAATAATGTGTCCGAATAGATTTTAAGTATTTGATCGGTTATCAAATAATTTCTCATGATACTCGGCTATTTGTAACTATTTTCAGATAGCCTGCTTGTTCCAATTACATTTCAAATACCCATATTACTAAACAGACGTATGTTCAAATACATGGAGTATTTAAATATTTATATTTAAAAATGCACTTGTCTGTATATTTGGGCATATTCAAATACATGCCAATACTTACCAATACATTTCCAAAATCATTTCAATATTCAATTATGCGCTTATCATAGTTCTGTTGGAAGCTGAGTTAAAAGGTAGATGAAATAATGAGGAAACCGACAAAACAAGATTCTAGCAGTTAAGATATGCATGATTCTCTGGAATAGCAGAAATACTTTTCTAGTTCATGGAAAGTACTCTGTCTAATTCTGATGTAATACTGTGAGAGCTGGTTACTACCAGCGGATTGTGGATCATGCTGCTTTTGATGACCCGTGAAGACCTATTAGGGTTGATAAAGGGAAAGATGACTAAACAAAATGAACTGTCCATTCTTATGTTTCTTTTCTTTTTTACAGATCATCTTCTCATTATGTTATAAGCCGAAGCTTTGTGGATCAGAGACTGGCCTTGGGGGGAGGGGGAGGGGGGACAATTGGCTTGTTTCGCGCCCAACGCGTATCAATCAGCCAATTACAACCATTCTGTTTTGGAGGGGTCTTTTCAGCGCCCGTTTTGGAGGATGCAGGGTGAGAAGCCAAAAGTAAAGATTCCGGATGCCGGCTACATCTTCTTGGGGTGAATAGGAGGGTTATCGATGCCATTTCAGCAGCAGTAGAACCGGCTGGTGCGCTCTAGCTGCCTCTCACCGACCGAAAGTAGCCTTTATGCATGTTCCAAAACTAAGAGAAATAGAATAAAAAATTGTTATTTGATTTCTGAATCACCATCAACTGTTTTGGAAGAAAATCTGTATCATAAAAGAAAGGAAATCGTCTGACCGAATAAAAAAGAATAAGACTGAGGATTTCGGATTTAGGGGCGACAGAGAAGTGGACCAATACACAACGATTATATATTTTTTTCCGGCTGGCTATTATAGCTTGCTGGTAGGATATGACAACGACATAATTGGTTAAGGTTTACAATGTGTCATTTCATATTCACAATTGTTAATGGTCAGTCCGTGTATTACATCACTCAGCCCTAATTTCTAGCTTGATAAATTAAAATCCCGCCTGAAATCTGATTTAGCGGTTTTGTAGCCTATCGAGGCCTAAAGAACAATTTGGCCACATCATGGTTATTGCAAGGCGGCATGGAGCCCATCTAATATGGGTATGCCTTCTCGTCTGCTGTATGGTAGACATAGGGGCCTCTATGGAGTTTA
Source organism: Oncorhynchus nerka (assembly GCF_034236695.1). NCBI lineage: Eukaryota > Metazoa > Chordata > Actinopteri > Salmoniformes > Salmonidae > Oncorhynchus > Oncorhynchus nerka. Next base: position 1,768,401 of record NC_088423.1, read on the forward strand.
CAGGTGCAGAGGGCCAGTGGGCCAGGTTTCCAATGTGGAATGCATGTTGCGAGAGTGAAATGAGCTTCAACATGAAAACCAAGAGTTCCCACGGGCTGTTAGTGTACTTCGATGACGAGGGATTCTGTGACTTTTTAGAACTCCTAATACACAACGGTAAACTCAGTCTTCGATTCTCCATCTTCTGCGCTGAGCCTGCAATGGTTCTAACCAACACCACGGTGAACGACAGCCAGTGGCACACGGTGACAATAAAGAGAAACTTTAAAAACACGACGCTAATGGTGGACAAAGAGGTGAAATGGGTCGAAGTGAAGTCGAAAAGAAAGGATATGACTGTCTTCAGCTACCTGTTCCTTGGGGGGATACCGCCGGAATTACGCTCTGTGGCTTTACGGTTAACGCTGGCTGCTGTCAAGGACCAGGTGCCTTTTACCGGATGGATAACGGACGTAAAGGTCAACAAGACAGATTCGGCTCTCCTAAACAGCGCGGGGGTCATTAACGACCTCTGCAGTGCGGCGGTCAACATGTGTTTAAACGGAGGGGTCTGTAATGTCATTAACCACGAACCCAAGTGCGACTGCTCGCAGACTGGATACCAGGGCAAGGCCTGCAGCGACGGTAAGACATCTGGATTCCCTTTTGGACCGTTGCCTGGTTTAGGCCTACTAACAATACTCGTCAGTTCTTCTTTATCTAAACAACAACACAACATGATCTTTGATAGTTTTCCAACATTTAGAGAGGTTGGCTAATAATAATCTTACAGTTTACAGCAAATGCACGTCATCCCCTCCTCTATACTAGGCCGACAGACCTATACGCCTGTAGGCCCTAACTAATAATTCAATAATTCCCAGTGCAAAATACGTTCATCATTATACAACACCTTTTTTAACATATGTCTTCATAGTTGTTTCTAAGGTTGTTAATGAGTGGTTGTGCTCCTGCAAGGGCTCATTAGCCCAACATGCAGGTGTTCCTCATTCTCTAAGGTGTCTTGCCTCAACCTGCAAAAGGTCACCAGGGGAATGGTTGACCTATGAAGTTGTTTCATCTCCAATGACTTTAGCGCCTTCTGAATGTTTCAAGTCATAAATAGTAATACGCATTTAGAAGAAGACGAAGGACATGATATGCACATATATGAATAATATATGCAGTACCTATATGCAGTACGTTGTGCATTGCATAATATAATGTAGCCAAGACTCCAGACCTTGTTAAGTATGCTACCTGTACTATATCTACTGTTTGTTGATAAGTGATTACAATAACATCATCTAAGCATTATAAATGAAGTAGTTTTATGAAATACACAACAAACCTTTTCTTGGTGACATTTTGCTTGATTTTAAGGTTAGAATTTCAGAGAAGAAAGTCGACTTCACACATTGTTCAGTTGATTTTGTGGCTGAATCTTGGCCTATAGATGTTGGTGCAATGCTGGACCAGATTGTCCTGTGATTTGAAGGCAGAGGTTGGAAATTTGAATAGTTTTACTGTTTGGAACAGCTCTATTTTCTGTTATTGTCATTTCCTTGTTGCACTTTGTTGGCTTTGTTGATGAAGTATAAAGACCATATTAGCTTTAAATTACATCCCAATTGGCACCCTATTCCCTACATAGTGCACTACTTATGATCACGGTCCATAGGGATACACACTTGGGGCTTTATTTGAACAACTCTAACACAATGGTAAATGTTAGCGCTGGTGGAAGCGTTATAGGTTCAGGGGTGTGTCAGCTATTTTCACAACCACACCTATGGGCGCAGTAGCTGACAGTGGAGCAAAAAGGCTGGGTTTTGATGAATAAACAACTTGTGGGTGTGTCAAGGCTTGGCTCCTATATGGCCAATCAGAACATGCGCCATTGCTAAACAAGATGTGATCGCTTCAAGTTGTGTATTTACGGTCATCTATTGTGTTGTCATCAACTCCAATTCAAATGTCAGTCCATCATAGCCTCGTTTGATAAATAGCCTGCCTCATATGTCCTAATATGTTGAACATGTTTACAGTCAACATCACTCTAATTGCATCTCTTTAATATGGAAACACGTTGCTAAACATAGGCTATAGCATTTACATTGATATAGGGGCTAGGCCTAATGTAAAGTGTAGTCTGGACATGGACATGACAAACCTAGTCAATGAGCAAGATTAAATTGGATAGGCTATTGGTAAGGCCTAAAAACATTGTATACTTCTAATCAATTTCTAATTAAAATGAAACAACTTTTTTTAAATAGGTCATGTTTAAATACAGTTCCAGGCACCATAATTGCACCCCATGGACGTATAATACAGACAAGGCAACAGACTATGGAGGGTTTTACCCACATTCAAACTTTTCACAGGAGCTGGATAAAAATGTATGGTACAGAGAAAGGGGTAATATCCACTCACCATTATACTGCTTACACATGTAATATTTTATAAACATCGTGGAACCATCTTACAGATCATAGTTGCACTTCTCCAGAAATAACAGCCAAAATTGCATTTGAGCCATATATGTTTTCATGGATGGTGAATCTTTCTAACAAGTTTGATTTTTAATCTAATTAAACAGGAAACAATCAATCTGTTTTTTAAACCAACACCAATAGTTCTAAATAGGATCGTGTCAGAAGCATGATGTCATAAATCATACCTCTAATTCCATGAGCCTAAGGCGCTGTGTGCATGCGCAGGCCTAAGGGCTCTATAGCAGGAGGCATGGATGTTTGTCCTATTCACTGAAGATAGTATATTAAATAGTATACATTAACCCTACAATAGGCCTAGTTACAACAAAGATGTAGCCTATCTAGTTTTTATTGTTGGCTTCAACATGGATATATTAGTCTACACACATTGAATTTGTAGTTCGAAAATGCACTGCATCTTGGAACCATGGACATCTGCATCTTGGAGCCATGGACAACTCCATCTTGGTGCCATGGACAATTGGACCTTGGTGCCATGGACACCTGCATCTTGGTGCCATGGACAACTGCATCTTGGAGCCATGGACAACTGCATCTTGGAGCCATGGACATCTGCATCTTGGAGCCATGGACATCTGCATCTTGGAACCATGGACATCTGCATCTTGGAGCCATGGACAACTGCATCTTGGTGCCATGGACAATTGGACCTTGGTGCCATGGACACCTGCATCTTGGTGCCATGGACAACTGCATCTTGGAGCCATGGACACCTGCATCTTGGAGCCATGGACAACTGCATCTTGGAGCCATGGACACCTGCATCTTGGAGCCATGGACACCTGCATCTTGGAGCCATGGACACCTGCATCTTGAAGCCATGGACAATTGGACCTTGCCTAACCATTATAATAAGTGACTTTGCCACGTGAAAGGTAAACAAACGAGCAGGAAAATAGCCTAAGCTACAAGCAGATTCAGTATCCAAGGACAGCGATTGGTTTGACAGTTAGGTCCAACAGATGAAAGTGGAAGATGCAAATTTTTTACAAAATGATAAAGGAAAAACTGTTCCTAAACAGACTTCCTACAGTCACTGACACCTTTCATTCAACGGGCATTGCACATAGTCCAAACTTTTCACACAAGCTGCATGAAAAGAAATTATGTCCAAAATAAAGAAAAAACTGGATTGTCTGTTGACTGTTTTACTGTTCATTAGATTTTAATAAAACATTGGTTATAGGCTACTGATTATGCTAATGTGCGCCTCCCCTGGCAAAATCGCTGCCATAATCAATTGTGAACCTAAAATATCACCAGTAGCGCTGCTTGAAATTGTCACACATTTTTAAGGCCACACCTCAAAAATTCTTCTCACAGCAGATACTATGTTCAATTGGTGGTACTTATTCTGGGGGCTTGAACAGAAATATAAAACTGACTCCTGGAGGAGTGAAGGAGTGCAGCCTGAGAGGAATATCACCCCACACGAGAGCAGTCTCTTACAGGGTGGAAACTCAAATAGGAACCATCTCTCATGGGCTCCCTTGGTTCGGGGTGTGGGGGCAGTTTATGCACCCAATTTGATATAGAAAATTTAGTACATTTCATGGTCTTGTGCATATAGCTCCAGCATAGCCAAAATGATCTCATTAGAATTTGTCTGGAATAGCAGTCACAGATTGGGAACCCAAATAGGAACCCGCTCTCAGGTGCTACTTAGGAAAACTCCTCCATTGGTTTTGGGGGATGGTTTATGCTGATACACCCATGATGGTGATGTTGCCTACAGTAGACAGTTTCATATGTATATATACATAGAATTAATAATCTAATTAAAGTTCATTGGTCACGTAAACAGATTTGCAGGTGTTGTAGCAGGTGCAGTGAAATACTTATGTTACCAGCTCCAACAGGACAGTAGAATGTCTTATGTTACCAGCTCCAACAGGGCAGTAGAATGTCTTATGTTAGCAGCTCCAACAGGACAGTAGAATGTCTTATGTTACCAGCTCCACCAGGGCAGTAGAATGTCTTATGTTAGTAGCTCCAACAGGGCAGTAGAATGTCTTATGTTAGCAGCTCCAACAGGGCAGTAGAATGTCTTATGTTACCAGCTCCAACAGGGCAGTAGAATGTCTTATGTTAGCAGCTCCAACAGGGCAGTAGAATGTCTTATGTTAACAGCTCCAACAAGGCAGTAGAATGTCTTATGTTACCAGCTCCAACAGGGCAGTAGAATGTCTTATGTTACCAGCTCCAACAGGGCAGTAGAATGTCTTATGTTACCAGCTCCAACAGGGCAGTAGAATGTCTTATGTTACCAGCTCCAACAGGGCAGTAGAATGTCTTATGTTACCAGCTCCAACAGGGCAGTAGAATGTCTTATGTTACCAGCTCCAACAGGGCAGTAGAATGTCTTATGTTACCAGCTCCAACAGGGCAGTAGAATGTCTTATGTTATCAGCTCCAATAGGGCAGTAGAATGTCTTATGTTACCAGCTCCAACAGGACAGTAGAATGTCTTATGTTACCAGCTCCAACAGGGCAGTAGAATGTCTTATGTTACCAGCTCCAACAGGGCAGTGGAATGCCTTATGTTACCAGCTCCAACAGGGCAGTAGAATGTCTTATGTCACTAGCTCCAACAGGGCAGTAGAATGTCTTATGTTACCAGCTCCAACAGGACAGTATAATGTCTTATGTTACCAGCTCCAACAGGGCAGTAGAATGTTACCAGCTCCAACAGGGCAGTAGAATGTCTTATGTTACCAGCTCCAACAGGGCACTAGAATGTCTTATTTTACCAGCTCCAACAGGGCAGTAGAATGTCTTATGTTACCAGCTCCAACAGGGCAGTAGAATGTCTTGTGTTAACAGTTCCAACAGGGCACTAGAATGTCTTATGTTACCAGCTCCAACAGGGCAGTAGAATGTCTCACAAATACAATGCAAATACACACATAAACAAAATCTTTAAAAAACAAAAAAACAATCAAATGTAGGTATATTAGACAGAGCATGTGTCAGAATCCAGAATATAAATACATGGTCTGTATAGACGGTATAGAATGTGTCAGAATCCAGAATATAAATACATGGTCTGTATAGACGGTATAGAATGTGTCAGAATCCAGAATATAAACACATGGTGTGTATAGACAGTAAAGAATCTGGAAAAGAAAATGGTATGTACAGTAGTAGGTATATTAGGATAAGCTATGTGGAGAATACAGTAGAGAAATACACAGTAAGTAAACAACAGTATATGAATACAATATCAAATCAAATCAAATTTTATTTGTCACATACACATGGTTAGCAGATGTTAATGCGAGTGTAGCGAAATGCTTGTGCTTCTAGTTCTGACAATGCAGTAATAACCAACAAGTAATCTAACTAACAATTCCAAAACTACTGTCTTATACACAGTGTAAGGGGATAAAGAATATGTACATAAGGATGTATGAATGAGTGATGGTACAGAGCAGCATAGGCAAGATACAGTAGATGGTATCGAGTACAGTATATACATATGAGATGAGTATGTAAACAAAGTGGCATAGTTAAAGTGGCTAGTGATACATGTATTACATAAGAATGCAGTCGATGATATAGGGTACAGTATATACGTATGCATATGAGATGAATAATGTAGGGTAAGTAACATTATATAAGGTAGCATTGTTTAAAGTGGCTAGTGATATATTTACATAATTTCCCATCAATTCCCATTATTAAAGTGGCTGGAGTTGAGTCAGTGTCAGTGTGTTGGCAGCAGCCACTCAATGTTAGTGGTGGCTGTTTAACAGTCTGATGGCCTTGAGATAGAAGCTGTTTTTCAGTCTCTCGGTCCCAGCTTTGATGCACCTGTACTGACCTCGCCTTCTGGATAATAGCGGGGTGAACAGGCAGTGGCTCGGGTGGTTGATGTCCTTGATGATCTTTATGGCCTTCCTGTAACATCGGGTGGTGTAGGTGTCCTGGAGGGCAGGTAGTTTGCCCCCGGTGATGCGTTGTGCAGACCTCACTACCCTCTGGAGAGCCTTACGGTTTAGGGCGGAGCAGTTGCCGTACCAGGCGGTGATACAGCCCGCCAGGATGCTCTCGATTGTGCATCTGTAGAAGTTTGTGAGTGCTTTTGGTGACATGCCGAATTTCTTCAGCCTCCTGAGGTTGAAGAGGCGCTGCTGCGCCTTCTTCACGATGCTGTCTGTGTGAGTGGACCAGTTCAGTTTGTCTGTGATGTGTATGCCGAGGAACATAAAACTTGCTACCCTCTCCACTACTGTTCCATCGATGTGGATAGGGGGGTGTTCCCTCTGCTGTTTCCTGAAGTCCACAATCAACTCCTTAGTTTTGTTGACGTTGAGTGTGAGGTTATTTTCCTGACACCACACTCCGAGGGCCCTCACCTCCTCCCTGTAGGCCGTCTCGTCGTTGTTGGTAATCAAGCCTACCACTGTTGTGTCGTCTGCAAACTTGATGATTGAGTTAGAGGCGTGCGTGGCCACGCAGTCGTGGATGAACAGGGAGTACAAGAGAGGGCTCAGAACGCACCCTTGTGGGGCCCCAGTGTTGAGGATCAGCGGGGAGGAGATGTTGTTGCCTACCCTCACCACCTGGGGGCAGCCCGTCAGGAAGTCCAGTACCCAGTTGCACAGGGCGGGGTCGAGACCCAGGGTCTCGAGCTTGATGACGAGCTTGGAGGGTACTATGGTGTTGAATGCCGAGCTGTAGTCGATGAACAGCATTCTCACATAGGTATTCCTCTTGTCCAGATGGGTTAGGGCAGTGTGCAGTGTGGTTGAGATTGCATCGTATGTGGACCTATTTGGGCGGTAAGCAAATTGGAGTGGGTCTAGGGTGTCAGGTAGGGTGGAGGTGATATGGTCCTTGACTAGTGTCTCAAAGCACTTCATGATGACGGAAGTGAGTGCTACGGGGCGGTAGTCGTTTAGCTCAGTTACCTTAGCTTTCTTGGGAACAGGAACAATGGTGGCCCTCTTGAAGCATGTGGGAACAGCAGACTGGTATAGGGATTGATTGAATATGTCCGTAAACACACCGGCCAGCTGGTCTGCGCATGCTCTGAGGGCGCGGATGGGGATGCCGTCTGGGCCTGCAGCCTTGTGAGGGTTAACACGTTTAAATGTCTTACTCACCTCGGCTGAGGTGACCAGCGTTCAATATGTGGCAATATTCCCATATAGGTGACAGATGATGAATGATATGTTCTATTTCCATGGTTTCATACCTCTCATTGCCCATCATGACATTTGGATGGCTGGTGGCTCAATGACTATGACCACAATTACTCCATAGAGAAGCCATGAGGATATGTACATTCAGTTCTATATTTTCGCATGGTTTAACCTCTCTGGGAAAGTTTGCGATGCTAGCGTCCCACCTTGCCAACAGCCAGTGAAATTGCAGGGCGCCAAATACAAAACAACAGAAATCTCATACTTAAAATTCCTCAACCATGCAAGTATTTTACGCAATTTTAAAGATACACTTCTCGTTAACTTCTTGGTGACAGGGGGGCAGTATTGAGTAGCTTGAATGAATAAGGTGCCCAGAGTAAACTGCCTGCTACTCTGTCCCAGATGCTAATATATGCATATTATTAGTAGTATTGGATGGAAAACACTCTGGAGTTTGTAAAACTGTTTGAATGATGTCTGTGAGTGTAACAGAACTCATATGGCAGGCGAAAACCTGAGACAAATCCAACCAGGAAGTGGGAAATCTGAGGTTTGTAGTTTCATTTAAGTGATTGCCTATCCAATATGCTGTGTCTATGGGGCCAGATTGCACTTCCCAAAGCTTCCAGCAGATGTCAACAGTCTTTAGAATGTTGATTGAGGCTTCTATTGTGGAAGAAGGTCGAATAAGAGCTGTTTCAACAAGTGCACTAGGCTGAGGCCAATCAGTTGTTTACTGAGCGGTCATGCGGGTGCGCCGTGCCTTTCTTTTTCCTCTGTAATGAATGCGCTAATTTGGGGAATTTCTTTCCTTAATGCGTTTGAGTCAATCAGTTGTGTTGAGAAAAGGTAGGGGTGGTATACAGAAGATAGCCCTATCTGGTAAAAGACCAAGTCCATATTATGGCAAGAACAGCTCAAATAAGCAAAGAGAAGACATGAAGGTCTGTCAATCCGGATAAATTCCAAGAACTTTGATAGTTTCTTCAAGTGCGGAAACACCATTAAGGCCTATGATGAAACTGGCTCTCATGAGGACAGCCAATGGAGGAGAAAACCCAGAGTAACCTCTGCTGCAGAGGATACGTTCAATAGAGTTAGCTGCACCTTAGATTGCAGCCCAAATACATGCTTCAGAGAGTTCAAGTAACAGACACATCTCAACATCAACTGTTCAAAGGAGACTGTGTGAATCAGGCCTTCATGGTTGAATTGCTACAAAGAGACCACTACTAAAGGACACCAATAATAAGAAGAGACTTGCTTGGGTCAAGAAACACGAGCAATGGATATTAGACCGATGGAAATCTGTCCTTTGGTCTGATGAGTCCAAAATTGAGATTTTTGTTTCCAACCGCCGTGTCTTTGTGAGACGTAGAGTAGGTGAACAGATGATCTCTGCATGTGTGCTTCCCACAGTGAAGCATGGAAGAGGAGGTGTGATGGTGTGGGGGTGCTTTGCTGGTGACACTGTCTGAAATGTATGTAGTATTTAAGGCTCATTTAACCAGCATGGCTACCAAAGCATTCTGCAGCGATACACCATCCCATATGGTTTGCGCTGAGTGGGACTATCATTTGTTTTTCAACAAGACAATGACCAAAACACACCTTCAGGTGTAAATGCTATTTGACCATGGAGAGTGATGTAGTGCTGCATCAAATGACCTGGCCTCCACAACCACCCGACCTCAACCCAATTGACATGGTTTGGGATGAGTTGTACCAGCAGAGTGAAGTGAAAAGCAGCCAACAAGTGCTCAGAATATGTGGGAACTCCTTCAAACTGTTGGAAAAGCATTCCCCATGAAGCTGGTTGAGAGAATGCCAAGATGCCTTCACTATTATTCTACAATGTAGAAAATAGTAAAAATAAAGAAAAACCCTTGAATGAGTAGGTGTGTCCAAACTTTTGACTGGTACTGTAAATTTACATTTTAGTAATTTAGCAAACACTCTTATCCAGAGCAAATTACAACCTACATCTTAAGATAGCTATATGAGAGAACCACATGTCAAAGTCAAAGTAAGTATGTTTTTTCCTCATTTAAAGAAGTTATCAGCAAACTTAATTGTTTTATGAGGGAATAGGATAGGTATCCTATTGGTGATGGTGGTGGTTTTGATGGTGTTGATGATGGTGGTGGGGATTGTAGTGGTGGTAATGGTGGTGGTGTTGATGGTAGTGGTGTTGGTGGTGGTGACGATGGTGGTGGTTGTGATGGTGGTGGTGGTAATGATGGTGGTGTTGATGTTAATGGTGGTGGTGTAGATGGTGGTGGTGATGGTGGTGTTGATGGTGGTGGGGATTGTAGTGGTGGTAATGGTGGTGGTGTTGATGGTAGTGGTGGTAATGGTGGTGGTGTTGATGGTAGTGGTGGTGGTGGTAATAGTGGTGATGATGGTGGTGGTGGTAATAGTGATGGTGGTGGTGGTGATGGTGGTGATGGTATGTGATACATTCTATACTATAGGCAGATACTTCATTGTATTGAAATCGCCAGGATAGCACAAGCCAATACTACTCTGACTGGCTGAAAAAGACACAGATTTCGTAACTATTTGAAATCATGCACAAACCATTGACATTTCATATGAGAAATACTGGTAATCTGTCATGTCATATTAACATAATACAATCTGTTTTAAGGTGGCCTCCAACATGTTGCGCCACAATTAAGTATTTTCTCTGAAATGATTCATTCTGATAGAATGCTGTGGTTTGGGATTTATTTTTTGAGCAGCATGGCGGCGAATGTGGTAACCCAATTCTGTCCAACCTATGTGTGGTGACGTACTTCCCTACAGTGAAGAGAGGAGTGGGAGACAGTAGTGAGGAGAGAAGGCAATGAGATGGAAGAGAGGAGAGGAGAAGCACAAGGATAGGAGAAAGAAAAAAGGGAGGAGAGGAGAGAGGGAACAGTAAAAATAAGTTGGAAGGGGAGTGACATCTCAAAGAGGCTGTCTGGAACTATATTTAGTCCATGTGACTTTGACAGAAAGTAGTTGGCTTTCAACAAATTGTCAAAATGAATAACGCTCTAAAAATACTGTAATTAACAAAGGTGTATGTGGTAAATAAGATGTCAAAGAGCCAAACCTGTCAAGATAATTATGGTGGCGGGAAAATGTACAGTACCAGTGAAAAGTTTAGAGATAACTTTTCATTCAAGGCTTTTTCTTTATTTGTACTATTTTCTACATCACAGAATAATAGTGAAAACATCAAAACTATGAAATAACACATATGGAATCATGTAGGAACCAAAAAATGGTTAAACAAATCAAAATATATTTAAAATGTTATATTCTTCAAAGTAGCCACCCCTTGCCCTTATGACAGCTTTGCACACTTGGTACTCTCTAAACCAGCTTCACCTGGAATGCTTTTCCAACGGTCTTGAAGGAGTTCCAAAATATGCTGAGCACTTGTTGGCTGCTTTTCCTTCACTCTGCGGTCCAAATCATAACAAACCATTTGGGTTGAGGTCAATTGGGTTGAGGTTGGATGATTGTGGAGGCCAGATCATCTGATGCAGCATTCCATCACTCTCCTTCTTTGTCAAATAGCACTTACACAGCCTGGAGGTGTGTTAGGTCATTGTCCATTGGAAAACAAATTATAGTCCCACTAAGCACAAACCATATGAGATGGCATATCACTGCAGAATTCTGTGGTACAGTGGGTTGCTAAAGTATTCACCCCCTTTGGCATTTTTCCTATTTTGTTGCCTTACAACCTGGAATTAAAATAGATTTTTGGGAGGTTTGTAGAATTTGATTTACACAACATGCATACCACTTTGAAGATGCAAAATATTTTTTCTTGTGAAACAAAAAATAAATAAGACAAAAAAACTGAAAACCTGAGCCTGCGTAACTATTCACCCCCAGAAAGTCAATACTTTGTAGAGCCACCTTTTGCAGCAATTACAGCTGCAAGTATTTTGGGGTATGTCTCTATTATCTTGGCATATCTTGCCACTGGGAGTTTTGCCTATTCTTCAAAGCAAAACTGCTCCAGCTCCTTCAAGTTGGATGGTTTCTGCTTGTGTATAGCAATCTGTATGTCATACCACAGATTCTCAATTGGATTGAGGTCTGGGCTTTGACTAGGACATTCCAAGACATGTACATGTTTCCCCTTAAACCACTCAAGTGTTGCTTTAGCAGTATGCTTAGGGTCATTGTCCTGCTGGAAGGTGAACCGCCATCCCAGTCTCAATTCTCTGGAAGACTGAAACAGGTCTCCCTCAAGAATTTCCCTGTATTTAGCAACATCCATGCTTCACTGTGTGGATGGTGTTCTTGGGCTGATGAGAGGTATTGGGTTTGCGCCAGACATAGTGTTGTCCTTCATGGCCAAAAAACTAAATTGTAGTCTCATCTGACCAGAGTATCATCTCCAATACGTTTTGGGAGTTTCCCCACATGCCTTTTGGCGAACACCAAACTTGTTTGCTTATTTTTTTCTGGCCACTCTTCCATAAAGCCCAGCTCTGTGGAGTGTATAGCTTAAAGTGGTCCTATGGACAGATACTCCAATCTCCGCTGAGGAGCTTTGCAGTTTATTCAGGGCTATCTTTGGTCTCTTTGTTGCCTCTATGATTAATTACCTCCTTGCCCGGTCCGTGAGTTTTGGTGGGCAGCCCTCTCTTGGCAGGTTTGTTGTGGTGCCATGTTCTTTCCATTTTCTAATAATCTATTTAATGGTGCTCCGTGGTGTGTTCAAAGTTTCTGCTATTTTTTTATAACCCAACCCTGAGCTGTACTTCTCCACAACTTTGTCCCTGACCAGTTTGGAGAGCTCCTTGGTCTTCATAGTGCCGCTTGCTTGGTGGTGCCCCTTGCTTTGTAGTGTTGCAGACTCTGTAGCCTTTCGGAACAGGTGTATATATACTGAGATTATGTGACAGATCATGTGACACTTAGATTGCACACAGGTGGACTTTATTTAACTAATTATGTGACTTCTGAAGGTAATTGGTTGCACCAGATCTTATTTAGGGGCTTCATAGCAAAGGGGTGAATAGTATGTACACACCAATTTTCTTTTATGAATTTTTTGTATTTTTTTCATTTCACTTCCCAAATTTGGACCATTTTGTGTATGTCCATTACATGAAATCCAAATAAAATTTCATTTAAATTACAGGTTGTAATGCAACAAAATAGGAAAAACTCGAAGGGGGTGAATACTTTTGCTCGGCACTGTAAACATGTTGGTTATGTGTCCCTTGAATTCTAAATAAATCACAGACAATGTCACCATCAATACACCGCAACACCATCACACCTCCTCCTCCATGCTTCACAGTAGGAAACACACATGCCGAGATCATCTGTTCACCTACCCTACGTCTCATAAAGACTTATCAGTTGGAAACAAAAATCTCAAATTCGGACTCATCAGACCAAAGGACAGATTTCCACCAGTCAATTGTCCATTGCTTGTGTTTCTTGTCCCAAGCAAGTGTCTTCTTCTCATTAGTGACCTTTAGTATTGATTTCTTTTCAGAAAATTGACCAAATTGACCATGATTCACGCAGTCTCCTTTGAACAGTTGATGTTGAAATGTGTCTGTTACTTGAACTCTGGGCTGCAATTTCTGAGGCTGGTAACTCGAATGTATTGTCTGCAGCAGAGGTATCTCTGGGTCTTCCTTTCCAGTGGCTGTCAGTTTCATCATAGAGCTTGATGGTTTTTGCGACAGCACATGAGGAAACTTTCAAAGTTCTTCACATTTTCTGCATTGACTGACCTTCATGTCTTACAGTAATGATGGTGTGTCCTTTCTCTTTTCTTATTTGAGCTGTTCTTGGCATAATATGGACTTGGTCTTTTACCAAATGGCACTATTTTCTGTATACCACCCCTACCTTGTCACAACACAACTAATTGGCTCAAATGCATTAAGAAAATAAATTCCAAAAATTTACTTTTAACAAGGCACACCTGTTAATTTAAATGTATTCCAGGTGACCATCTCATGATGCTGGCTGAGAGAATGCCAAGAGTGTGCAAAGCTGTAATCAAGGAAAATGGAGGCTACTTTGAACAATCTCAAACATAAAACATAGTTATTTTTTTGTTTAACACTTTTTTGGTGACATGTTCCATATCTGTTATTTCATAGTTTCGATGTCTTCGCTAATACTGTACAATGTAGAAAATAGTTAAAAAAAAATGAATATCAGTAGGTGTGTCCAAACTTTTGATTGTTACTGTATATGCTAACATGACATTTAGAGCTATATGTGTGAAAATGCTCGGTGAGTAACTGTAATTGACTCTTATTCTCCATACATCACACTGTCATATACAGTGCCTTGCGAAAGTATTCGGCCCCCTTGAACTTTGCGACCTTTTGCCACATTTCAGGCTTCAAACATTTCAGGCTTCAAACATGGCTTTCTTCTTGCCACTCTTCCATAAAGGCCAGATTTGTGCAATATACGACTGATTGTTGTCCTATGGACAGAGTCTCCCACCTCAGCTGTAGATCTCTGCAGTTCATCCAGAGTGATCATGGGCCTCTTGGCTGCATCTCTGATCAGTCTTCTCCTTGTATGAGCTGAAAGTTTAGAGGGACGGCCAGGTCTTGGTAGATTTGCAGTGGTCTGATACTCCTTCCATTTCAATATTATCGCTTGCACAGTGCTCCTTGGGATGTTTAAAGCTTGGGAAATCTTTTTGTATCCAAATCCGGCTTTAAAGTACTTCACAACAGTATCTCGGACCTGCCTGGTGTGTTCCTTGTTCTTCATGATGCTCTCTGCGCTTTTAACGGACCTCTGAGCCTATCACAGTGTAGGTGCATTTATACGGAGACTTGATTACACACAGGTGGATTGTATTTATCATCATTAGTCGTTTAGGTCAACATTGGATCATTCAGAGATCCTCACTGAACTTCTGGAGAGAGTTTGCTGCACTGAAAGTAAAGGGGCTGAATAATTTTGCACGCCCAATTTTTCAGTTTTTGATTTGTTAAAAAAGTTTGAAATATCCAATAAATGTCGTTCCACTTCATGATTGTGTCCCACTTGTTGTTGATTCTTCACAAAAAAATACAGTTTTATATCTTTATGTTTGAAGCTTGACATGTGGCAAAAGGTCGCAAAGTTCAAGGGGGCCGAATACTTTCGCAAGGCACTGTATTTAAATAGCTTTTTTTTAAACAGACCTCTTTTTCAAGGGAAACCTCCTGATATGCTTGTATTATTGTAGTCTATTGCATTATAAGGAAATAGAGATACTGTGTACATACATACCCCTGCTTTCCCGCAATCTGTATCATGTAATGTAACAGAGACAATGTCAGCCTAATGGTACATCATGGTATTTGGTGATGTACAGCAGCGTAGCTCAGGTTATTATTACACTTCTTGTTGGTTTAGAGATGCCTTTTGGAAAATGAGGTGCGAAATGTTTAGTGATACATTAGAATTTTATTACAAAGGTGTTGTTGACTGAATTTTGACACCTTGCCTTTTGAAATGGCACTGTTAGCTAAACAGAGATTTTACTTTTAGCTAATCAAAAATTCAACTGTCAGCTATAGACATATGATATTGTTAGCTAAACAGAAATTATACTAGCTAAACAGAGATGATATTGTTAGGTACAGAGATATGATACTGTCAGCTAAACAGAGATGATACTATTAGCTATAGAGAGATGTAACTGTTAGCTAAACAGAGATGATACTATTAGCTATATAGATATTATATGTTAGATAAACAGAGATGATACTCTTAGTTAAACATATATGATACTGTTAGCTATGGGGAGATGATATTGTTAGCTAAACAGAGATGATATTGTTAGCTAAATAGATATGATACTTTGAGCTAAACAGAGATGATACTGTTAGCTATAGAGATATGATACTGTTAGCTCAGCAGAGATGATACTGTTAGCTATAGAGATATGATACTGTTAGCTCAGCAGAGATGATACTATTAGCTATAGAGAGATGATACTGTTTGCTAAATAGAGATTATACTATTAGCTATAGAGATATTATACGTTAGATAAACAGATTATATTGTTAGCTAAACAGAGATGATACTTTGAGCTAAACAGAAAGGATACTGTTAGCTATAGGGAGATGATAATGTTAGCTATAAAGATTAGAGGTCGAGCAATTAATCGTCATGTCCGAATAATTAGGGCCGATTTTAAGTTTTCATAACAATCGGTAATAAAAATCTGCCTTTTTGGATGCCGATTATGGCCGATTACATTGCAATTCACGAGGAGACTGCGTGTCGGGCTGACCACCTGTTACACAAGTGCAGCTTCAAAAGGACCTTGTGTCTGCAAGGAGCCAAGGTAAGTTGCTAGCTAGCATTAAACTTATCTTATAAAAAAACAATCAGTCTTCACATAATCACTAGTTAACTACACATGGTTGATGATATTACTAGGTTAACTAGCTTGATCTGCGAACTGTGTGAAGACCATTTCTTCCTAACAATGACCGTAATTAATTTGCCAGAATTGTACATAATTATGACATAACATTGAAGGTTGTGCAATGTAAAAGCAATATTTATACTTAGGGTTGCCACCCGTTTGATAAAATATGGAACAGTTCCCTATTTCACAGAACGAATAAGCATTTTGTTTTCGAAATGATAGTGTCCGGATTTGACCATATTAATGTCCAAAGGCTCGTGTTTCTGTGTGTTTATTATATTGTAATTCATTATTTACAGTATGTGATTTGATATTTGATAGAGCAGTCTGACTGAGCGGTGGTAGGCAGCAGCAGCCTCGTAAGCATTCATTCAAATAGCACTTTACTGCGTTTGCCAGCAACTCTTAGCAATGCTTGAAGCACAGCGCTCTTTATGTCTTCAAGCCTATCAACTCCTGATATTAGGCTGGCAATGCTAAAGTGCCTATGAAAAGATCCAATAGTCAAAGGTATATAAAATGCAAATGGTATAGAGAGAAACAGTCCTATAAGTCCCATAATAACTACAACCTAAAACATCTTAAAACTTCTTATGGCTGAGATCCAGCTAACGGGATCGATATGACAACAGCCAGTGAAAGTGCAGGGTGCCAAATTCAAACAACAGAAATCTCATAATAAAAATTCCTCAAACATACAAGTATTTTACACCATTCTAAAGAAGTGTTATACATGTAACTTTAGATAAACTTCTCCTTAATGCAACCGCTATGTCAGATTTCAAAAAAGCTTTACCGAAAAAGCACACCATGCAATAATCTGAGTATAGCGCTCAGAGACCAAAACAAGCCAAGCAGATATCTGCCATGTTGTGTAGTCAACAGAAGTCAGAAATAGCATTATAAATATTCCCTTACCTTTGATGATCTTCATCAGAATGTACTCCCAGGAATCCCAGTTCCACAAAAAATGTTTGATTTCTTCGATAAAGTTAATCATTTATGCCCAAATACCTCCTTTTGTTTGCGCGTTTGGTAAACAAATCCAAACTCACGACGCGCGTGGAAGTCCAGCGAAAGTACGGACGAAAAGTCCAAAATGTATATTACAGGTCGTAGAAACATGTCAAACGAAGTATAGAATCAATCTTTAGGATGTTTTTAACATAAATCTTCAATAATGTTCCAACCGGAGAATTCCTTTGTCTCTAGAAATGCAATGGAACAGAGCTCGCTCTCACGTGTGCGCGAGACTGAGTTCGTGGCTCTCTGCCAGACCTCTGACTCATTCCCCTCTCATTCTCCCCCACTTCACAGTAGAAGCATCAATCAAGGTTCTAAAGACTGTTGGCATCTAGTGGAAGCCTTAGGAAGTGCAATATGACCAATATCCCACTGTGTATTCGATAGGGCGAGAGTTGAAAAACTACAAACCTCAGATTTCCCACTTCCTGGTTGGATTTGTCTCAGGTTTTTGCCTGTCTTATGAGTTCTGTTATACTCACAGACATCATTCAAACAGTTTTAGAAACTTCAGAGTGTTTCCTATTCAAATACACTAATAATATTAATATATTAGCTTTTGGGACTGAGTAGCAGGCAGTTTACTCTGGGCACCGTATTCATCTCAGCTACTCAATACTGCCCCCAGCCATAAGAAGTTAACTGGGAATTTTGAAGACATGTTAAAAGGAACCACCAGCTTTCATATGTTCTCATGTTCTGAGCAAGGAACTTAAACGTTAGCTTTTTTACATGGCACACATTGCACTTTTACTTTCTTCTCCAACACTGTGTTTTTGCATATTTAAACCAAATTTAACATGTTTCATTATTTATTTGAGACTAAATTGATTTTATTTATGTACTATATTAAAATAAAAGTGTTAATTTTTCCTTCAGTATTGTTGTAATTTTCATTATTGCAAATATATATATAAAAATAATCTGATTAATCGGTATCGTTTATTTTTATTCTCCAATAATCGGTATCGGTATCGGCGTTGACAAACCATAATCGGTCGACCTCTAATAGAGATATGGGACTGTTAGCTATAGACAGATGATCCTGTTAGCTATAGAGAGATCATACTGTTAGCTATAGAGATATTATACTGTTAGCTATAGATAGATGATAGTGTTAGCGATAGAGAGATTATACTGTTAGCTATAGAGATATTATACTGTTAGCTATAGATAGATGATAGTGTTAGCGATAGAGAGATGATACTGTTAGCTATAGAGAGATCATACTGTTAGCAAGAGAGATATTATACTGTTAGCTCTAGATAGATGATAGTGTTAGCGATAGAGAGATGATCCTGTTAGCTATAGAGAGATCATACTGTTAGCGATAGAGATATTATACTGTTAGCTATAGATAGATGATAGTGTTAGCGATAGAGAGATGATACTGTTAGCTATAGAGAGATCATACTGTTAGCTAGAGAGATATTATACTGTTAGCTCTAGATAGATGATAGTGTTAGCGATAGAGAGATGATACTGTTAGCTATAGAGAGATCATACTGTTAGCTATAGAGATATTATACTGTTAGCTATAGATAGATGATAGTGTTAGCGATAGAGAGATGATACTGTTAGCTATAGAGAGATCATACTGTTAGCTATAGAGATTTTATACTGTTAGCTGTAGATATATGATAGTGTTAGCGATAGAGAGATGATACTGTTAGCTATAGAGAGATCATACTGTTAGCTATAGAGAGAGGATAGTGTTAGCTATAGAGACATGATACTGTTAGCTAAACAGAGATGATACTGTTTGCTAAAGAGACCGGTTAGCAAATGGTGGTTCTCAATGTGCCCTGTGAACTGAAAAATACATCTAAATGTACTGATTTAAATTTAGACATGGTTTTCATCCAAAGTGGGAAGCCCCTCTTGCATAGATGGATTCAATCTATTTTATTAGCCAGTTGGGGCTGAAAAGGAGAGTAAAAAGGAGGGATAGACTATCTGGGCAAATGTTTCCTGGCCACACAGAGACTATTATCGTTCATTACGCTGCTAGCTATCATCAAAGAATCCAATCCAAGTTAAGCCGTAATATGATAATGTTTTTTTTTCGGGCAGAATGTTCTTGGCATTTATTACAGAATGAGGCTAAATCACTTGTATTAATAAGTAGAACTATGACTGAGGGCAAGGGAATTTGTCCCTGGATTCTGAACTGATAAACTCCATTACACCATTGTTTCACTGTAAATAAACCCTTTAGGATATTTAAAAGTTTTGTATTGACAGATATGGATCAGAATATGAGAAGGGGATATAAAGGAGAGGGATACAGGGGAGAAAGTGTGTGGCGGAATGGGGGATTGAGCCGCAGCCTCCAGGGGCAGCCCCATTGTATATGTAGACTTGGCAGTCTATGACTAGGGTGGCTGGAGTCTTTGAACATTTGTAGGGCCTTCCTCTGTAGTGCCTTGAGGTCGGAGGCCGAGCAGTTGCCATACCAGGCAGTGATGCAACCAGTCAGAATGCTCTCCATGCTGCAGCTGTAGACTGGATCAGTTTGAATTCCAGGTTAACAGAATATACTGACTAACAGGGAAGTCTGCCTTCTGCTGTACTTTATGCTTATATTTTATTTATTTGATTTTTTTCACCTTTATTTTACCAGGTAGGCAAGTTGAGAACAAGTTCTCATTTACAATTGCGACCTGGCCAAGATAAAGCAAAGCAGTTCGACACATACAATGACACAGAGTTACACATGGAGTAAAACAAACATACAGTCAATAATACAGTATAAACAAGTCTATATACAATGTGAGCAAATTAGGTGAGAAGGGAGGTAAAGACAAAAAAGGCCATGGTGGCAAAGTAAATACTATATAGCAAGTAAAACACTGGAATGGTAGATTTGCAGTGGAAGAATGTGCAAAGTAGAAATAAAAATAATGGGGTGCAAAGGAGCAAAATAAATAAATAAAATAAAATAAATTCAGTAGGGAAAGAGGTAGTTGTTTAGGCTAAATTATAGGTGTGCTATGTACAGGTGCAGTAATATGTGAGCTGCTCTGACAGCTGGTGCTTAAAGCTAGTGAGGGAGATAAGTGTTTCCAGTTTCAGAGATGTTTGTAGTTCGTTCCAAGCATTGGCAGCAGAGAACTGGAAGGAGAGGCGGCCAAAGACAGAATTCGTTTTGGGGGTGACCAGAGAGATAAACCTGCTGGAGCATGTGCTACAGGTGGGAGATGCTATGGTGACCAGCGAGCTGAGATAAGGGGGGACTTTACCTAGCAGGGTCTTGTAAATGACATGGAGCCAGTGAGTTTGGCGACGAGTATGAAGCGAGGGCCAGCTAACGAGAGCATACAGGTCGCAATGGTGGGTAGTATATGGAGCTTTGGTGACAAAACGGATGGCACTGTGATAGACTGCATCCAATTTGTTGAGTAGGGTATTGGAGGCTATTTTGTAAATGACATTGCCGAAGTCGAGGATTGGTAGGATGGTCAGTTTTACAAGGGTATGCTTTGCAGCATGAGTGAAGGATGCTTGGTTGCGAAATAGGAAGCCAATTCTAGATTTAACTTTGGATTGGAGATGTTTGATGTGGGTCTGGAAGGAGAGTTTACAGTCTAACCAGACACCTAGGTATTTATAGTTGTCAGAGCCATCCAGAGTAGTGATGTTGGACAGGCGGGCAGGTGCAGGCAGCAATCGGTTGAAGAGCATGCATTTAGTTTTACTTGTATTTAAGAGCAATTGGAGGCCACGGAAGGAGAGTTGTATGGCATTGAAGCTTGCCTGGAGGGTTGTTAACACAGTGTCCAAAGAAGGGCCAGAAGTATACAGAATGGTGTTGTCTGCGTAGAGGTGGATCAGAGACTCACCAGCAGCAAGAGCGACATCATTGATGTATACAGAGAAGAGAGTCCGTCCAAGAATTGAACCCTGTGGCACCCCCATAGAGACTGCCAGAGGTCCGGACAGCAGACCCTCCAATTTGACAAACTGAACTCTATCAGAGAAGTAGTTGGTGTACCAGGCGGGGCAATAATTTGAGAAACCAAGGCTGTCGAGTCTGCCGATGAGGATGTGATGATTGACAGAGTCGAAAGCCTTGGCCAGATCAATGAATACGGCTGCACAGTAATGTTTCTTATCGATGGCGGTTAAGATATCGTTTAGGACCTTGAGCGTGGCTGAGGTGCACCCATGACCAGCTCTGAAACCAGATTGTGCATAGCAGAGAGGGTATGGTGAGATTCGAAATGGTCGGTAATCTGTTTGTTGACTTGGCTTTCGAAGACCTTAGAAAGGCAGGGTAGGATAGATATAGGTCTGTAGCAGATTGGGTCAAGAGTGTCCCACCCTTTGAAGAGGGGGATGACCGCAGCTGCTTTCCAATCTTTGGGAATCTCAGACGACACGAAAGAGAGGTTGACCAGGCTAGTAATAGGGGTGGCAACAATTTTGGCAGATAATCTTTAGAAAGAAAGGGTCCAGATTGTCTAGCCCGGCTGATTATTAGGGGTCCAGATTTTGCAGCTCTTTCAGAACATCAGCTGACTGGATTTGGGAGAAGGAGAAATGGGGAAGGCTTGGGCGAGTTGCTGTGGGGGGGGGCAGTGCTGTTGACCGGGGTAGGGGTAGCCAGGTGGAAAGCATGGCCAGCCGTAGAAAAATGCTTATTGAAATTCTCAATTATAGTGGATTTATCAGTGGTGACAGTGTTTCATATCTTCAGTGCAGTGGGCAGCTGGGAGGAGGTGTTCTTATTCTCCATGGACTTTACAGTGTCCCAGAACTTTTTTGAGTTAGAGTTGCAGGAAGCAAATTTCTGCTTGAAAAAGCTAGCCTTGGCTTTTCTAACTGCCTGTGTGTAATGGTTTCTAGCTTCCCTGAAAAGCTGCATATCACGGGGGCTGTTCGATGCTAATGCAGAATGACATAGGATGTTTTTGTGTTGGTTAAGGGCAGTCAGGTCTGGGGAGAACCAAGGGCTATATCTGTTCCTTGTTCTAAATTTCTTGAATAGGGCATGCTTATTTAAGATGGTTAGGAAGGCATTTAAAAAAAATAACCAGGCATCCTCTACTGACGGGATGAGAACAATATCCTTCCAGGATACCCCGGCCAGAACGGCCTTAAAACAAGAGTACCCTGGAAATCCCTTCCTTGTATGTTAACAGTACAGAAAAAAATATTGTCTCCACAATTGGTTTGTATTTAGAAATCACACATTTGTACGGGAGAGTGGGGTAAGTTGAGACACCCTTTATTTCTAGGAAACCAAACACAAAACGTATCATTTGAGCAAATATTTAGGAAGAGGTCATCATTCCCTGTCTCTGAAAGTCTCTGAAAGAAGAAACTACATGGAAAAAGAGGTAAGCAAGTTATGTCCAAAAAACAGATTTTTACCAAGTCAAATGAATTTCTTGTGTGAGGTTTCATGATGCATGTATCTAAAGCAAAGTGTGTATTTTTAAGATGGTTTAAATACATCAGGTTGGGTCTCTATAAGCTTCAACATGAGGTCCTAAACCTATCATGAAAGTGTGGGCTAATATAGTAAAAATATTTGCCTTGGGGTAAGTTGAGCCAATGGCAAGTTGAGCTAATGTAATTGTTTTGCTGGGATATGATTTTTTTTATTTTTTTTATTTATTTCACCTTTATTTAACCAGGTAGGCTAGTTGAGAACAAGTTCTCATTTGCAACTGCGACCTGGCCAAGATAAAGCATAGCAGTGTGAACAGACAACACAGAGTTACACATGGAGTAAACAATTAACAAGTCAATAACACAGTAGAAAAAAGGGGCAGTCTATATACAATGTGTGCAAAAGGCATGAGGTAGGCGAATAATTACAATTTTGCAGATTAACACTGGAGTGATAAATGATCAGATGGTCATGTACAGGTAGAGATATTGGTGTGCCAAAGAGCAGAAAAGTAAAGAAATAAAAAACAGTATAAAAACAGTATGGGAATGAGGTAGGTGAAAATGGGTGGGCTATTTACCAATAGACTATGTACAGCTGCAGCGATCGGTTAGCTGCTCGGATAGCTGATGTTTGAAGTTGGTGAGGGAGATAAAAGTCTCCAACTTCAGCGATTTTTGCAGTTCGTTCCAGTCACAGGCAGCAGAGTACTGGAACGAAAGGCGGCCAAATGAGGTGTTGGCTTTAGGGATGATCAGTGAGATACACCTGCTGGAGCGCGTGCTACGGATGGGTGTTGCCATCATGACCAGTGAACTGAGATAAGGCGGAGCTTTACCTAGCATGGACTTGTAGATGACCTGGAGCCAGTGGGTCTGGTGACGAATATGTAGCGAGGGCCAGCCGACTAGAGCATACAAGTCGCAGTGGTGGGTGGTATAAGGTGCTTTAGTGACAAAACGGATGGCACTGTGATAGACTGCATCCAGTTTGCTGAGTAGAGTGTTGGAAGCCATTTTGTAGATGACATCGCCGAAGTCGAGGATCGGTAGGATAGTCAGTTTTACTAGGGTAAGCTTGGCGGCGTGAGTGAAGGAGGCTTTGTTGCGGAATAGAAAGCCGACTCTTGATTTGATTTTCGATTGGAGATGTTTGATGTGAGTCTGGAAGGAGAGTTTGCAGTCTAGCCAGACACCTAGGTACTTATAGATGTCCACATATTCAAGGTCGGAACCATCCAGGGTAGTGATGCTAGTCGGGCATGCGGGTGCAGGCAGCGATCGTTTGAAAAGCATGCATTTGGTTTTACTCGCGTTTAAGAGCAGTTGGAGGCCACGGAAGGAGTGCTGTATGGCATTGAAGCTCGTTTGGAGGTTAGATAGCACAGTGTCCAATGACGGGCCGAAAGTATATAGAATGGTGTCGTCTGCGTAGAGGTGGATCAGGGAATCGCCCGCAGCAAGAGCAACATCATTGATATATACAGAGAAAAGAGTCGGCCTGAGAATTGAACCCTGTGGCACCCCCATAGAGACTGCCAGAGGACCGGACAGCATGCCCTCCGATTTGACACACTGAACTCTGTCTGCAAAGTAATTGGTGAACCAGGCAAGGCAGTCATCCGAAAAACCGAGGCTATTGAGTCTGCCGATAAGAATATGGTAATTGACAGAGTCGAAAGCCTTGGCAAGGTCGATGAAGACGGCTGCACAGTACTGTCTTTTATCGATGGCGGTTATGATATCGTTTAGTACCTTGAGTGTGGCTGATGTGCACCCGTGACCGGCTCGGAAACCAGATTGCACAGCGGAGAAGGTACGGTGGGATTCAAGATGGTCAGTGACCTGTTTGTTGACTTGGCTTTCGAAAACCTTAGATAGGCAGGGCAGGATGGATATAGGTCTATAGCAGTTTGGGTCCAGGGTGTCTCCCCCTTTGAAGAGGGGGATGACTGCGGCAGCTTTCCAATCCTTGGGGATCTCAGACGATATGAAAGAGAGGTTGAACAGGCTGGTAATAGGGGTTGCGACAATGGCGGCAGATAGTTTCAGAAATAGAGGGTCCAGATTGTCAAGCACAGCTGATTTGTACGGGTCCAGGTTTTGCAGCAACAACAGGGCTTGGCCTATGTTAAGTACAAAGTGTTTGTTAGGTGTTAAGCCTGTGGTAAAAGATGCTTAAAATGATTAAAAGACAAAAAGCAATAGTAATTGTGTTGAATTGTGTTTGGTAAATAAAGATACTGTAGTAGTAATATTTACCTTACCCGGTTCCATAACTGGTGTAAGTTGTGCCAAGGGTCATATTCAGTCGATCAATAATAAAATAATACTCTTAGCAAAAATGTTCATCTTTAATTTACAATCAGTAGAATCTATGAGAATAGAAAGGTTCAGATTTTTTGTGAAACATCACAACACAGTTGAAAAAGATATGGCAAATAGAAACTAGATGGGGTTCAGAGATAGATGGAAGAGGTTGAGGGGAGCTGAAGGATGGGACTGGATGGTGTTCAGAGATAGATGGAAGAGGTTGAGGGGAGCTGAAGGATGGGACTGGATGGGGTTCAGAGATAGATGGAAGAGGTTGAGGGGAGCTGAAGGATGGGACTGGATGGGGTTCAGAGATAGATGGAAGAGGTTGGGTGGAGCTGAAGGATGGGACTGGATGGTGTTCAGAGATAGATGGAAGAGGTTGAGGGGAGCTGAAGGATGGGACTGGATGGGGTTCAGAGATAGATGGAAGAGGTTGAGTGGAGCTGAAGGATGGGACTGGATGGTGTTCAGAGATAGATGGAAGAGGTTGAGGGGAGCTGAAGGATGGGACTGGATGGGGTTCAGAGATAGATGGGAGGGGTTGAGGGCAGTTGAAGGATGGGACTGGATGGTGTTTAGAGATTGATGGAAGAGGTTAAGGGGAGTTGAAGGATGGGACTGGATGGTGTTTAGAGATAGATGGGAGGGGTTGAGTGGAGCTGGAGGATGGGACTGGATGGTGTTCAGAGATAGATGGAAGAGGTTGAGTGGAGCTGAAGGATGGGACTGGATGGTGTTCAGAGATAGATGGAAGAGGTTGAGGGGAGCTGAAGGATGGGACTGGATGGTGTTCAGAGATAGATGGAAGAGGTTGAGTGGAGCTGGAGGATGGGACTGGATGGTGTTCAGAGATAGATGGAAGAGGTTGAGGGGAGTTGAAGGATGGGACTGGATGGTGTTTAGAGATTGATGGAAGAGGTTGAGGGGAGTTGAAGGATGGGACTGGATGGTGTTTAGAGATAGATGGGAGGGGTTGAGTGGAGCTGGAGGATGGGACTGGATGGTGTTCAGAGATAGATGGAAGAGGTTGAGTGGAGCTGAAGGATGGGACTGGATGGTGTTCAGAGATAGATGGAAGAGGTTGAGGGGAGCTGAAGGATGGGACTGGATGGTGTTCAGAGATAGATGGAAGAGGTTGAGGGGAGCTGAAGGATGGGACTGGATGGTGTTCAGAGATAGATGGAAGAGGTTGAGGGGAGCTGAAGGATGGGACTGGATGGTGTTCAGAGATAGATGAGAGGGGTTGAGGAGAGTTGAAGGATGGGACTGGATGGTGTTTAGAGATTGATGGAAGAGGTTGAGGGGAGTTGAAGGATGGGACTGGATGGTGTTTAGAGATAGATGGGAGGGGTTGAGTGGAGCTGGAGGATGGGACTGGATGGTGTTCAGAGATAGATGGAAGAGGTTGAGTGGAGCTGAAGGATGGGACTGGATGGTGTTCAGAGATAGATGGAAGAGGTTGAGGGGAGCTGAAGGATGGGACTGGATGGTGTTTAGAGATAGATGGAAGAGGTTGAGGGGAGTTGAAGGATGGGACTGGATGGTGTTCAGAGATAGATAGAAGAGGTTGAGTGGAGCTGAAGGATGGGACTGGATGGTGTTCAGAGATAGATGGAAGAGGTTGAGGGGAGCTGAAGGATGGGACTGGATGGTGTTCAGAGATAGATGGAAGAGGTTGAGGGGAGCTGAAGGATGGGACTGGATGGTGTTCAGAGATAGATGAGAGGGGTTGAGGGGAGTTGAAGGATGGGACTGGATGGTGTTTAGAGATAGATGGATGAGGTTGAGGGAAGCTGAAGGATGGGACTGGATGGGGTTCAGAGATCGATGGAAGAGGTTGAGGGGAGCTGAAGGATGGGACTGGATGGGGTTCAGAGATAGATGGAAGAGGTTGAGTGGAGCTGAAGGATGGGACTGGATGATGTTTAGAGATAGATGGAAGAGGTTGAGGGGAGCTGAAGGATGGGACTAAAAACGAACAAAAGATAACTATTGTAACATATACTGTCAGTAAATTTATATAGTATGTATACGCATTCGGAAAGTATCTATCCGTAATATTAAAGCTGATCTACCCTCTAAAAATACATTTAAAAATAATTTGAGCCAAAATACCACTTTCTTTGGACAAGCTATGTTTTCAGAACTGTAATGTTTACATGAATTCTGATTATTTCAAGGATACACAATATTCTGTAATATATGTAAATATCTTTGCTAGAAATAATATTATACTTCTCTTGACGGAGTGATGCTGAAAGTAAAACATGGCTCAACCTACCCCACTCTACCCTTTGGTTAAATACTTTAAAACCTTTTCTGTTTTTCTATTATTTTGATCAGATGAAACGATTACAGGATTTGGCTAAACTGCTTCACACACACACACACACACACACACACACACACACACACACACACACACACACACACACATCCCTTTTGTTTAGTCCCGAATGATAAGTTCTCCGATTTTGTTCATTAGAGAAATCACATGGATGCACTATATCTACGTCCAAAATGGCACACTACTATTCCCTTCATAGCGCCCTGATTTTGACCTGGGCCCATAGGGTATCTGGTCAAAAGTAGTGCACTTTGTAGGGAATATAGGGTGCCATTTGGGATGGTTCCTAGAACTGCACAAATCCATATTCCATCATAATGAAACAGAATCGTTGTGTTTGACATTGTACTTTTTCAAATAATTAAACAGGTGAATGTAGGACACAACAAGATCAACAACAACAACAACAACATCAACATCAAACAACATCCCACGATTGTATTGTTACTGCATCTCTAATGGCACCTTATTCCCTTCACAGTGCACTACTTTTGACCAGGGCTAATAGGACTCTGGTTAAAAGTAGTGCACTATATTGGGAATAGGGTGCCATTTGGGATGCATAGTCTATGTGCCACTGGGTCATTCCTATTATTTGGTGCCTTTTGGACCTTTTGGAGAGAAAAAAAAGTATATATACTTAGTGCATTCGGGATATACATAGTGCATTCGGAAAGTATTCAGACCCTGTGACTTTTTCCACATTTTGTTACGTTACAGCCTTATTCTAAAATGGATTCAATATTTTCTGTTCCCATTATCAATATAGACACAATACCGCATAATGACAAAGCAAAAACTGTTTTTCTTTAGAAATGTGTGCAAATGTATATAAAAAAAATTTATATCACATTTACATAAGTACTCAGACCTATTACTCTGTACTTTGTTGAAGCACCTTTGGCAGCAATTACAGCTTCAATTCTTCTTTGGTATGACACTAAAAGCTTGGCACACTTGTATTTTGAGAGTTTCTCACATTCTTCTCTGTAGATCCTCTCAAACTCTGTCAGGTTGGATGGGGAGCAACGCTGCACAGCTATTTTCAGGTCTCTCCAGAGATGTTCGTTCGAGTTCAAGCTCTGGCTGGAGCCTAAATTAGCCATAGCTCTGTGATTGAGCAAGATTTTATCTTCACTATCAAATATATTTAACATTTAGAAATCTGGTTAATTGTATCTATAGTTCAGCCTAACAGGGTGGAAATGTATCCAATCATTAAGTGATGCTAAATGAGCTGATAGATATTGTATCAGTCTGTCCCTGTGGTTCTGAAAGTGTCATTATGTCTGTGACGAAGCTGCTTCCTGCTGGCCCCTCCACTCAAACACGACCAGATTATCACTTTACCACTATACTGCCTTTCCCCTC
This sequence comes from Oncorhynchus nerka, assembly GCF_034236695.1. Taxonomy (NCBI): domain Eukaryota; kingdom Metazoa; phylum Chordata; class Actinopteri; order Salmoniformes; family Salmonidae; genus Oncorhynchus; species Oncorhynchus nerka. Next base: position 1,796,928 of record NC_088423.1, read on the forward strand.
TCTCTCTCTTTATCTCTTTCTGTTCATCTTCTCTCTCTCTCCCTCCCCCTCCGTCTCCCTCTCATCTCTCGTCATCCTTTCTCTTACATTCTCTGTCTTTCTCTCTGGGAGATATACAGTGTATCCATCCCACAGACTACAGGATATTGGATTCTAAAGATTAGAGGGATTTTCCCTGAGGGTTTTCCCTACATGTTTTATTAAAAAGAACTGCTCTTGACTGTCAGAGAGAGAGACAATATTGATGTTTATTTATTTTGTCTTTTGTACTTTTAACTATTTGCACATCATTACAACACTGAATATAAACATTATATGACCTTTGAAATGTCTTTATTTTTTTCAAGCTTTTGTGAGTGTCATGTTTTCTGTAAATGTTGTATTGTTTAATTCACTTTTGTTTATTATCTATTTCACCTACTTTTGGCCACCCGAGTTGCATAGCTGGTCTAAGTGTCTGCATCTCAGTGCTAGAGGTGTCACTACAGACCCTGGTTTGATTCCAGATTGCATCACCACTGGTTGTGTTTGGGAGTCCCATAGGGCAGTGCAAAATTGTCCCAGCATTGTCCGGGCTAGGGTTGGGTAGGCTGTCATTGTAAATAAGAATTAGTTCTTACAACTTGCTTTGGCAATGTAAACATACGTTTCCCATGCCAACAAAGCCCCTTAAATTGAAGAGAGAGAGATAGCGAGAGAAATGGAGAGAGAGAGAAAGAGAGAGAGAGAAAGAAAGAAAAATAAATAATAATAATAACAACTATGTACAATACAACTGAGGCGAAAGCCTAAAAAATGCTGTTGGTTGCTAATCTGCTTCTTTACTGTAGATATCACTATGTGCTCTTTTCATTTGATGGGTCGCAATCTCTCAAAGGCCCTTTGATCCAGGTGGACAGGGGTGGTCTGAAAGTCACTGGGATGAAGAAAAGAGTAGGAATATAATATCTACTGTTTACAGGAAACTCATCTTTAGTTTCCTGGAAAAAGGACTGGGGGAAATATACTTCTCTCATGGGCAAAGAAACTCAAAATGGGTATTAATTAACCATAATTTCAATCTGAATGTGAAAACTGTCCAAACAGGTCCACAAGGAGGGTGGTTAATTTAAAAAAAAATATTGGACCATATGCAGATTTGGCTCAATAATCTATATGGTCCAAATAATGATGATCCACGCTTGATCAAGTTTACAAGCAATCCTCAACTCTATTATTAAGATTTTAATCGGTTTTAATCACCTCAATGGACTGTAAAAGAAATAACATTACAAACAATCATCCTCATGCACTTAAGGAAATCACAACTATCATGGATATAATACTAGTGGGTATATGAACTCGTGGGTATATGGAGGCCTAAATATCCTGTCCTAGTGAGATATACATGGCGGAGGCTCAATCAAGCTAGTCATCTTGACTACTTTCTTGTGTCATTCTCGGTGCCATCAAAAGTTTTTTTTAAAGGGTTGATAGGGGACAAAATGAGGTCGCCCCATCAAATAATTGGCATACACAAAACCCTTCCAGAATTTCCACTTGGGAAAGGATGTTGGAAATTTTAACAAAGCGTACTGGATGACAACTTGTATTTAAACAAGACAACATATGTTTCCTTAGGTACAGCAGATCTCTTTATTGTATGGGGCAATTTCAAATGTGCATTTAGGGGCCATGCAAAATTATTTTTTTAAACAAAAACATTTTTTGTCAAAATAGTTCATATTATCAAAGGAAATAGAGGAACTAGCAGAACAGGTAGATACCAATAACAACTGTACCATAGAGGCACAAAATAAGTTAGATGAAAACAAAAAGAACTGTAGGAAATTATTCAAGAAAGATCAAGTCTGATATATTTAAAAAATAAAGTGAACTGGAAGGAATATGGGGAAAAATGCACCAAATTATTTTTTTATCTTCAACATAGAAATGCTACCAAAAATAATTGACAGAAACTTGTTACAAATGACAGAGTCATCCATGATTCACGAAACAATATTTTGAAAGAGGAAGCAAAGTACTTTAAGCATATGTTTTCGTGTCAGTCTCCAAAGTTAATTGTAAGGATTGTTTTTCTATTAATAGTGTAAAATGAACATCTGTACAGAAAGACTCATGTGAAGGCTAAATTACAGAGGAGGAACTTTTTGATGCAATTAAAGCCTTTAAGTCTGGGAAAACTCCAGGGCTGGATGGCAGACCAGTTAAGGTATATCAAACCTTTTTGGCATGTTTTTAGCATGTTTGTACCATTCCTTTAAAATAAGGTCTTATTTCACTATTAGTTCAACAGGACTCAGGTGGTAAAGATAATGATCCAGTCCACCTAAAAGACTGGAGACCCCTTACACTTCAGTGTAGTAATGCAAAACATTTTAGGTAAATACATAACGCATCAAATTAAAAAGGTTTTGTCGGATATTATTCATCATAATCAGACAGTTTTTTACATGGATGATACACTGGAGATAATATAAGATAAGTAGTGAAACAATAGAACACTATGAAACATCTGGGAAACAGGGCCTGGTATTCATAGCTGAAAAGGACTTTGATAAAGTACGACTAGAATTAACATATAAATGCCTGGACTATTTTAATTAAGGAGAATCTTATACAAAGGGTTAAAGTTATCTGTAGTAACTAGAGGTCGACCGATTAATGGTAATGGCCGATTAATTATGGCAGATTTCAAGTTTTCATAACAATCGGAAATCTGTATATGTAGACACCGATTTTGCCGATTTTTTTCAATTATTTTTTTACACCTTTATTTAATCTTTATTTAACTAGGCAAGTCAGTTAAGAACACATTCTTATTTTCAATGATGGCCTAGGAACGGTGGGTTAACTGCCCCGTTCAGGGGCAATTTCACCTTGGGATCCAATCTTGCAACCTTACAGTTAACTAGTCCTCGTTTACTCCACAAGGAGACTGCCTGTTACGTGAATGCAGTAAGCCAAGGTAGGTTGCTAGCTAGCAATAAACGTATCTTATAACAACAATCAATCATAATCACTAGTTAACTACACATGGTTGATGATATTACTAGATATAATCTAGCGTGTCCTGCGTTGCATATAATCTGACTGACCATACAAGCATACAAGTATCTAAGTATCTGACTGAGCGGTGGTAGGCAGAAGCAGGCACGTAAACATTCATTCAAACAGCACTTTCGTGCGTTTTGCCAGCAGCTCTTCATTGTGCGTCAAGCATTGAGCTGTTTATGACTTCAAGCCTATCAATTTCCGAGTAAAGGCTGGTGTAACCGAAGTGAAATGGCTCGCTAGTTAGCGCGCGCTAATAGCGTTTCAAACGTCACTTGCTCTGAGCCTGTGGTTGTTTCCCTTGTTCTGCATGGGTAACGCTGCTTCGAGTGTGGCTGTTGTCGATCTGTTCCTGGTTCGAGCCCAGGTAGGGGCGAGGAGAGGGACGAAAGCTATACTGTTACACTGGCAATACTAAAGTGCCTATAAGAACATCCAATAGTCAAAGGTTAAGGAAATACAAATGGTATAGAGGGAAATAGTCCTATAAATCCTAGAATAACTACAACCTAAACTTCTTACCTGGGAATATTGAAGACTCATGTTAAAAGGAACCACCAGCTTCATATGTTCTCATGTTCTGAGCAAGGAAGTTAAACGTTAGCTTTCTTACATGGCACTTTTACTTTCCCCTCCAACACTTTGTTTTTGCATTATTTAAACCAAATTGAACATGTTTCATTATTTATTTGAGGCTAAATTGATTTTATTGATGTATTATATTAATTCATTCAGTATTGTTGTAATTGTCATTATTACAAATAAAATTAAAAAAATTGGGCGATTAATCGGTATCGGCTTTTCTTTTTTGGGGTCATCCAATAATCGGTATCGGCATCGGCGCTGAAAAATCATAATCGTTCGACTAGAGGTCGTAGTAACCCCAGGTAAAAATAGTAAATAATGGCTACTTCTCAGAAAGTATTGAACTGTGAAGAAGGGTGAAACAAGGCTGTCCACTATCGGCATATATATTTATTATGGCTATCGAAACGTTATCTATTAAAATCAGATTCAACAATAATATCAATGGGTTAGAAATCCAGGAATTAAAAAAACAAAAGTGTCATTGTCCGTTGACGACTCATGTTTTCTTTTAAATCATCAATTTGCATCCCTGCACAGCCTCGTAGAGGATCTAGATAATTTCTCTAACCTCTCTGGATTATAACTGAACTACAATAGGTGAACCATATTACGTATTGGATCGCAAAAAAAATACTACTTTTACATTACCGTGTAGCTTGACAGTAAAATGGTCTGACGGTGAAGTGGACATACTCTGTATTCAATTAGAAAAATAAATTAGATTTTGCTACCATCGAAAGGTTATTATATACCTGGCAATTTGTGGAAAAATCGCCATATTCATTATTTACTATCCCAGATTACCTATTTACTTGTGGGCCTGCCTACACCTAACAACTTGTTTTTTAAATTATTCAAGAAAAATTCAACGGGGCTATTTATATAATTAATATTAATTTGGAGGCCTGAAATGATTAATTATTAAAACATTGAACCTCTCACTAAAAGCTTCAATCATACAAAAGTTGTACTTAAATAGAAACTTGTTTTCCAGCAGATGACCAAGAATGGCTCACCCCGTGTTCAAAATAATTTTTTCCCCATAATTCAGATTACAACCTCTCATTTGAAAATTAATTCATCTCCAGAATATTGCCATTTTTAAAACAAGCCATAGAAATGTGGTTTTCGATGTGCCAATTCAATGCACATGGTTATGAATTTATATACAAAACAACGCGAGAATGAAAACTTTTCAATATAAATTATCATACAAAATTCTTGCAACCAATATAACGTTATGTACAGTGCCTTCAGAAATGATTCATACCTCTTGACTTACTCCACATGTTGTTGCTACAGCCTGAATTCAAAATGGATGAAATAGAGTTAGCAAATTTATTGAAAGTTAAATATGGAAATATACATTTACGTATATAGTCACACCCCTGACTCAATAAATCTTAGGATCACCTTTGGCAGCATATACAGCTGGTTGTCTAGTACTGATCAACAACCAATTTGACAGAGCTTGAACAATTTAGAAAATAATATAATCCAGGTGTGGAAAGTTGTTAGAGACTTACCCATGTACGGCCAACTATAATTTTCTAAACCTGGATTTGCCCATTATTATTTTCTAAATTGTTCAAGCTCTGTCAAATTGTTTTTTGATCATTGCTAGACAACCATTTTCATGTCTTGCCATATACTTTAAGATTTAAGTAAAAACTGTAACTCGGCCACTCAGTGTCGATTTGGCCTTGTGTTTTCCCAGTGTCTGATAGGAAGCAGACTGAACCATGTTTTCCTCTAGGTATTTGCCCATGCTTAGCTCCATTTCATAAATGTTGTATCATGAAAAACACCCCCGTCTTTAACGATTACAAGTATACCCATATGATGATGCAGCCACCACTATGCTTGAAAATGTGGAGAGTGGTACTCAAAAATGTGTTTTGTTGGATTTGCCCTCCTAACATAATACTGTATTCAGGACAAAAAGTGAATTGCTTTCCCACATTTTTTGCAGTATAACTTTTGTTCATTGTTGCAAATGCTTCCTTATTTTTACTCTGTAAATTATGTAAGTATTGTGAAGTAACTACAATGTTGTTGATCCAACCTTCCATTAAACTCGGTAACTGTTTTAAAGTCACCATTGGCCTCATGGTAAAAATCCCTGAGCAGTTTCCTTCCTCTCTTGTCACTGAGTTAGGAAGGACATCTGAATCTTTGTAGTGACTGGGTGTAATGAATTACTTCACCATGCTCAAAGAGATAGTCAATGTCTGCTTTTTAATTTTTACTCATCAACCAATAGGTACCTGTCTTTGTGAGGCATTGGAAAACCTCCCTGGTCTTTGTGGTTGAATCGGTAGAAACTATTAGAATAGAAAGGTTCGGAACTTTTATGAAACATTACAGCACAGTTGAAACATATGTGGCAATTAGAAATCAAAACGGGATGGTCTTCATAATAGATGGGAGGGGTTGAGGGGAGCTGAAGGGTGCAACTGGATGGGCTTCAGAGACAGATGGGAGGGGTTGAGGGGAGCTGATGGATGGGACTGGATGGGCTTCAGAGATAGATGGGAGGGGTTGAGGGGAGCTGAAGGATGGGACTGGATGGGCTTCAGAGATAGATGGGAGGGGTTGAGGGGAGCTGAAGGATGGGACTGGATGGGCTTCAGAGATAGATGGGAGGGGTTGAGGGGAGCTGAAGGGTGCAACTGGATGGGCTTCAGAGATAGATAGGAGGGGTTGAGGGGAGCTGATGGATGGGACTGGATGGGCTTTAGAGATAGATGGGAGGGGTTGAGGAGAGCTGAAGAGTGCAACTGGATGGGCTTCAGAGATAGATGGGAGGGGTTGAGGGTAGCTGAAGGATGGGACTGGATGGAATTCAGATATAGATGGGAGGGGTTGAGGGGAGCTGAAGGGTGCAACTGGATGTGCTTCAGAGATAGATGGGAGGGGTTGAGGGGAGCTGGAGGATGGGACTGGATGGGCTTCAGAGATAGATGGGAGGGGTTGAGGGAGGTGAAGGGTGCAACTGGATGGGCTTCAGAGATAGATGGGAGGGGTTGAGGGGAGCTGAAGCGTGCAACTGGATGGGCTTCAGAGATAGATGGGAGGGGTTGAGGGGAGCTGAAGGATGGGACTGGATGGGCTTCAGAGATAGATGGGAGGGGTTGAGGGGAGCTGAAGGGTGCAACTGGATGTGCTTCAGAGATAGATGGGAGGGGTTGAGGGGAGCTGGAGGATGGGACTGGATGGGCTTCAGAGATAGATGGGAGGGGTTGAGGGGAGGTGAAGGGTGCAACTGGATGGGCTTCAGAGATAGATGGGAGGGGTTGAGGGGAGCTGAAGCGTGCAACTGGATGGGCTTCAGATATAGATGGGAGGGGTTGAGGGGAGCTGAAGGATGGGACTGGATGGGCTTCAGAGATAGATTTGAGGGGAGCTGAAGGGTGCAACTGGATGGGCTTCAGAGATAGATGGGAGGGGTTGAGGGTAGCTGAAGGATGGGACTGGATGGGCTTCAGAGATAGATGGGAGGGGTTGAAGGTAGCAGAAGGATGGGACTGGATGGGCTTCAGAGATAGATGGGAGGGGTTGAGGGGAGCTGAATGGTGCAACTGGATGGGCTTCAGATAGATGGGAGGGGTTGAGGGGAGCTGAAGGGTTCAACTGGATGGGCTTCAGAGATAGATGGGAGGGGTTGAGGGTAGCTGAAGGATGGGACTGGATGGGCTTCAGAGATAGATGGGAGGGGTTGAAGGTAGCAGAAGGATGGGACTGGATGGGCTTCAGAAATAGATGGGAGGGGTTGAGGGGAGAAGGAATGGTGCAACTGGATGGGCTTCAGATAGATGGGAGGGGTTGAGGGGAGCTGAAGGGTTCAACTGGATGGGCTTCAGAGATAGATGGGAGGGGTTGAGGGGAGCTGAAGGATGAGACTAAAAATAAACAAAAGATACCTAATTGAAAAATATCCTGTATGTATGTATAAGCTGGTAGTAGAAGTAGTAGCCTAAGTATTGTTTTACATTAGTTTACTCCACTTATGGGAGAGGTGGTAGGGTTAGGAGAAAATAATAAAGAAGGAATATATACACGGATCAAAAATGTAAAGTGTTGGTCCCAAGTTTCATGAGTTGAATTTTCTCTCCATTTTTGTTCAGAAATGTGTTTACATCGCTGTTAGTGAGCAATTTATCCTTTGTCAAGACAATCCATCCACCTGACAGCTGTGGAAAATCAAGAAGCTGATCATTACACAGGTGCGCCTTGTAAAAGGCCACTCTAAAATGGGCATTTTTGTCACACAACCCAATGCCAAAGATGTCTCAAGTTTTGAATGAGCGTGCAATGGGCATGTTGACTGCAGGAATTCCCACCGTAGCTGTTCTGTCTGTAATAAAGCCTCTTTTGTGGGGAGAAATTTATTCTGATTGGCTGGGTCTTGCTCCCCAGTGGGTGGGCCTAGCTCCCAGTGGGTGAACCTATGCCCTCCAAGGCCCACCCATGGCTGAGCCCCTGCCCAGTTATGTGAAATACATAGATTAGGGCCTAATTTATTTATTTCAATTGACTGAATTCCTTGAACTGTAACTCACAAAAATATTTGAAATTGTTGCATGTTGCGTTTATATGTTTGTTCACTATATTTTTTTGTAAATATGGGGGGATTGGAAATGATGCAGACCATTACATTGATAGTGTAGTGTAGCACTTAGCAATGTTAGCCTAGCCAGTGTAATTATGTTTCCATGTAGCACTTAGCTACAGAAACGTAGCTTTGTTTATATGATAAACCCAATCTCATTTAGCTGCTTGTTTGTTGGATGTTTGCTTTGGAAATCTGAATCTGATTGAGATGCTGAGGAAAGAGATTCTCCACACAGAGGAGAAGGAAGGATAGATCCTTAGATCCCGGTGTGTGTATTGGCGAGTTAAAACAGCATTTTCTAGCAGACTCAGCAGGCCCACTATCAGTAGTTGTAATGCTAGAGGAAGGAGGAAGGACAGGACTCAAACTGAGTCTCTCATTTTTACAGCACGTGCAGTCATCATTTACACTGCTCTTACTATGTCTATGATGAAATTACATTTTTCCCATAGTCTTGGAGTCCAATTGCATATTGCAATAATGTTTGAATAACTATGTCTGCTAGTGGTATTAAAGGCTAATATGAAGAAGAACCTCACATAGTAAGATACTATGTAGTTAACTATAGTGAGTGGTTTAAAAAGAGAAAAGCTAGTTGCTCTAATTTCATGTGCAGCTTGCTACAAATTATTTATAGCTTGTGTTTTATGATGTCTCTGAAATATGCTGAAATTGCCAAACCTATGATCCTCTAAGTTGCATTGTTATGCTGAAATAGCCACATTTTTTATCCTCTATGTCGTATTATCTCCTTAATTCCACCGCAGCAAGGCATCATCACATCACTGTTGAGACTATAATCTATGGCATGCCAAAAATAAAGATTTAAATCCACAACTGCAATACTATCCCCATTATTGTCAATCCCTCGGATGAAGTTTATTAGAACTATAAACTAGTCTGTTTATGATTATTCCATTGGATCAGGCAGGCAGTCGGACGACCCACAAGATGTCAAAGAATAAAAAGGTCTTCAGCGCATCTGTTCCTTCCCACAATCCCCTCTGTCTGGACCATATCAGATAAAGGAGTAAAGCACGACTGTGGAAAAAGCCGAACAGGCGGATGGACTCTCATTGTCCACGTATCAACTGTATTAAAGTAGCACAGTGTGGGGATTGAAAGCCAGAGGCTGGCTTAGCTAGCCTAGCAGTGAACTATACCGTGTATAATAACAGTGTATTGGGAATTGAAAGCCAGAGGCTGGCATAGCTAGTCTAGCAGTGAACTATACAGTATATAATAACAGCGTATTGGGAATTGTAAACCAGATACTGGCATAGCTAGCCTAGCAGTGAACTATACAGTATATTATAACAGTGTATTGGGAATTGAAAACCAGATACTGGCATACCTAGCCTAGCAGTGAACTATACCGTGTATAATAACAGTGTATTGGGAATTGAAAACCAGATACTGGCATAGCTAGCCTAGCAGTGAACTATACAGTATATTATAACAGTGTATTGGGAATTGAAAACCAGATACTGGCATAGCTAGCCTAGCAGTGAACTATACCGTGTATAATAACAGCGTATTGGGGATTGAAAACCAGATACTGGCATAGCTAGTCTAGCAGTGAACTATACAGTATATAATAACAGCGTATTGGGGATTGAAAACCAGATACTGGCATAGCTAGCCTAGCAGTGAACTATACAGTATATAATAACAGTGTATTGGGAATTGAAAACCAGATACTGGCATAGCTAGCCTAGCAGTGAACTATACAGTATATTATAACAGTGTATTGGGAATTGAAAACCAGATACTGGCATACCTAGCCTAGCAGTGAACTATACCGTGTATAATAACAGTGTATTGGGAATTGAAAACCAGATACTGGCATAGCTAGCCTAGCAGGGAACTATACTGTGTATAATAACAGTGTATAGGGAATTGAAAACCAGATACTGTCATAGCTAGCCTAGCAGTGAACTATACAGTATATTATAACAGTGTATTGGGAATTGAAAACCAGATACTGGCATACCTAGCCTAGCAGTGAACTATACAGTGTATATAAAACCAATACTGGCATAGCTAGCCTAGCAGTGAACTATACAGTAAACCAGATAAAACCAGATACTGGCATAGCTAGCCTAGCAGTGAACTATACAGTATATAATAACAGTGTATAGGGAATTGAAAACCAGATACTGGCATAGCTAGCCTAGCAGTGAACTATACCGTATATAATAACAGTGTATTGGGAATTGAAAACCAGATACTGGCATAGCTAGCCTAGCAGGGAATTATATTGTGTATAATAACAGTGTAATGGGGATTGGGACTGAGAAAATATACTGGCGTAGCTACTATAGCTACTGTGCATAGATTCACACCAGAGTAAGTTTGTTGGCTACATACATACTGGCGGTATTCAATGGGAGTGGAGTGGAGAAGCTGTTACCAGGAAATGTATCATGGGGTAGTGATAGTATATTACTGTTTTATGGTATTGGCAGAACTAATGTTGCTATTTCCACTGAGGTTTTTCAGTTTCACATTGCTTTAGTGTATTCTACAGAACAATAATGTACCATGGGCCTACATTTTCACAACATGTTAAGCCTTTAAATCTCTTGTTTCAGCTCAACATTTTCAGTGAAACAAAAGGTACAAAGGAAGAATAGACAACTGGACAGTTACTGTATAGACCTCCTCCCTAATAGATAGTTACTGTATAGACCTCCTCCCTAATAGATAGTTACTGTATAGACCCCCTCCCTAATAGATAGTTACTGTATAGACCTCCTCCCTAATATATAGTTACTGTATAGACCTCCTCCCTAATAGGTAGTTACTGTATAGACTCCCTCCCTAATAGATAGTTACTGTATAGACCTCCTCCCTAATATATATTTACTGTATATACCTCCTCCCTAAAATATAGTTACTGTATAGACCTCCTCCCTAATATATATTTACTGTATATACCTCCTCCCTAATATATAGTTACTGTATAGACCTCCTCCCTAATATATAGTTACTGTATAGACCTCCTCCCTAAATTATAGTTATTGTATAGACCTCCTCCCTAATATATAGTTACTGCTCTGGATAAGAGCGTCTGCTAAATGACTTAAATGTAATGTAAATGTATAGACCTCCTCCCTAATATATAGTTACTGTATAGACCTCCTCCCTAAATTATAGTTATTGTATAGACCTCCTCCCTAATAGATAGTTACTGTATAGACCTCCTCCCTAATATATAGTTACTGTATAGACCTCCTCCCTAATATTTAGTTATTGTGTAGACCTCCTCCCCAATATATAGTTATTGTATAGACCTCCTCCCTAATATATAGTTACTGTGTAGACCTCCTCCCTAATAGATAGTTATTGTATAGACCTCCTCCCTAATATATAGTTATTGTATAGACCTCCTCCCTAATATATAGTTACTGTATAGACCTCCTCCCTAATATATAGTTACTGTATAGACCTCCTCCCTAAATTATAGTTATTGTATAGACCTCCTCCCTAATATATAGTTACTGTATAGACCTCCTCCCTAATATATAGTTACTGTATAGACCTCCTCCCTAATAGGTAGTTACTGTATAGACCCCCTCCCTAATAGATAGTTACTGTATAGACCTCCTCCCTAATAGATAGTTACTGTGTAGACCTCCTCCCTAATAGATAGTTACTGTATAGACCTCCTCCCTAATATATAGTTACTGTATAGACCTCCTCCCTAATATATAGTTACTGTATAGACCTCCTCCCTAATATATAGTTACTGTATAGACCTCCTCCCCAATATATAGTTATTGTATAGACCTCCTCCCTAATATATAGTTACTGTATAGACCTCCTCCCTAATAGATAGTTATTGTATAGACCTCCTCCCTAATATATAGTTACTGTATAGACCTCCTCCCTAATATAAAGTTATTCTATAGACCTCCTCCCTAATATATAGTTACTGTATAGACCTCCTCCCTAATATATAGTTACTGTATAGACCTCCTCCCTAATATATAGTTATTGTATAGACCTCCTCCCTAATATATAGTTACTGTATAGACCTCCTCCCTAATATATAGTTACTGTATAGACCTCCTCCCTAATATGTATAGACCTCCTCCCTAATATATAGTTACTGTATAGACCTCCTCCCTAATATATAGTTACTGTATAGACCTCCTCCCTAATAGGTAGTTACTGTATAGACCTCCTCCCTAATAGATAGTTACTGTATAGACCTCCTCCCTAATATTATAGTTACCCTCCTCCCTAATAGATAGTTATTACCTCCTCCCTAATATATAGTTACTGTATAGACCTCCTCCCTAATATTATAGTTACTGTATAGACCTCCTCCCTAATATATAGTTACTGTATAGACCTCCTCCCTAATATATAGTTACTGTATAGACCTCCTCCCTAATAGATAGTTACTGTATAGACCCCTCCCTAATAGATAGTTAATAGATAGTTACTGTATAGACCTCCTCCCTAATATATAGTTACTGTATAGACCTCCTCCCTAATATATAGTTACTGTATAGACCTCCTCCCTAATATATAGTTACTGTATAGACCTCCTCCCTCCCTCCTCCCTAATAGATAGTTACTGTATAGACCTCCTCCCTAATATATAGTTACTGTATAGACCTCCTCCCTAATATATAGTTACTGTATAGACCTCCTCCCTAATATATAGTTACTGTATAGACCTCCTCCCTAATATATAGTTACTGTATAGACCTCCTCCCTAATAGACTGTATAGACCTCCTAATATATAGTTACCCTAATATATTATTGTATAGACCTCCTCCCTAATATATAGTTACTGTATAGACCTCCTCCCTAATATATAGTTACTGTATAGACCTCCTCCCTAATATATAGTTACTGTATAGACCTCCTCCCTAATATATAGTTACTGTATAGACCTCCTCCCTAATATATAGTTATTGTATAGACCTCCTCCCTAATATATAGTTACTGTATAGACCTCCTCCCTAATATATAAGAGACCTCCTCCCTAATAGGTAGTTACTGTATAGACCCCTCCCTAATAGATAGTTACTGTATAGACCTCCTCCCTAAATTATAGTTATTGTATAGACCTCCTCCCTAATATATAGTTACTGTATAGACCTCCTCCCTAATATATAGTTACTGTATAGACCTCCTCCCTAATATATAGTTACTGTATAGACCCCCTCCCTAATAGATAGTTACTGTATAGACCTCCTCCCTAATAGATAGTTACTAATAATATAGTTACTGTATAGACCTCCTCCCTAATATATAGTTACTGTATAGACCTCCTCCCTAATATATAGTTACTGTATAGACCTCCTCCCTAATATATAGTTACTGTATAGACCTCCTCCCTAATAGATAGTTACTGTATAGACCTCCTCCCTAATATATAGTTATTGTATAGACCTCCTCCCTAATATATAGTTATTGTATAGACCTTCCTAATATATAGTTACTGTATAGACCTCCTCCCTAATATATAGTTACTGTATAGACCTCCTCCCTAATATATAGTTACTGTATAGACCTCCTCCCTAATATATAGTTACTGTATAGACCTCCTCCCTAATATATAGTTACCTCCTCCCTAATATATAGTTACTGTATAGACCTCCCTAATATATAGTTACCCTAATATATAGTTACTGTATAGACCTCCTCCTGTATAGACCCCTCCCTAATATATAGTTACTGTATAGACCTCCTCCCTAATATATAGTTACTGTATAGACCTCCTCCCTGTATAGACCTCCTCCCTAATATATAGTTACTGTATAGACCTCCTCCCTAATATATAGTTACTGTAGACCTCCTCCCTAATATAGTTACTGTATCCTCCCTAATATATAGTTACTGTATAGACCTCCTCCCTAATATATAGTTACTGTATAGACCTCCTCCCTAATATATAGTTACTGTATAGACCTCCTCCCTAATATAATAGTTACTGTATAGACCTCCTCCCTAATATATAGTTACTGTAGTTAATATATAGTTACTATAGACCTCCTCCCTAATATATAGTTACTGTATAGACCTCCTCCCTAATATATAGTTACTGTATAGACCTCCTCCCTAATATATAGTTACTGTATAGACCTCCTCCCTAATAGATAGTTACTGTATAGACCTCCTCCCTAATATAGTTATAGTTAGTTACTGTATAGACCTCCTCCCTAATATATAGTTACTGTATAGACCTCCTCCCTAATATATAGTTACTGTATAGACCTCCTCCCTAATAGGTAGTTACTGTATAGACCTCCTCCCTAATAGATAGTTACTGTATAGACCTAATATATAGTTACTGTATAGACCTCCTCCCTAATATATAGTTACTGTATAGACCTCCTCCCTAATATATAGTTACTGTATAGACCTCCTCCCTAATAGGTAGTTACTGTATACTCCTCCCTAATATATAGTTACTGTATAGACCTCCTCCCTAATATATAGTTACTGTATAGACCTCCCCTAATATATAGTTACTGTATAGACCTCCTCCCTAATATATAGTTATTGTATAGACCTCCTCCCTAATATATAGTTACTGTATAGACCTCCTCCCTAATATATAGTTACTGTATAGACCTCCTCCCTAATATATAGTTACTGTATAGACCCCTCCCTAATAGATAGTTACTGTATAGACCTCCTCCCTAATAGTTATAGTTATTAGACCTCCTCCCTAATATATAGTTACTGTATAGACCTCCTCCCTAATATATAGTTACTGTATAGACCTCCTCCCTAATATATAGTTACTGTATAGACCTCCTCCCTAATAGGTAGTTACTGTATAGACCTCCTCCCTAATATATAGTTACTGTATAGACCTCCTCCCTAATATATAGTTACTGTATAGACCTCCTCCCTAATATATAGTTACTGTATAGACCTCCTCCCTAATATATAGTTACTGTATAGACCTCCTCCCCAATATATAGTTATTGTATAGACCTCCTCCCTAATATATAGTTACTGTATAGACCTCCTCCCTAATAGATAGTTATTGTATAGACCTCCTCCCTAATATATAGTTACTGTATAGACTCCTCCCTAATATAAAGTTACTCTATAGACCTCCTCCCTAATATATAGTTACTGTATAGACCTCCTCCCTAATATATAGTTACTGTATAGACCTCCTCCCTAATATATAGTTACCTAGACCTCCTCCCTAATATATAGTTACTGTATAGACCTCCTCCCTAATATATAGTTATTGTATAGACCTCCTCCCTAATATATAGTTACTGTATAGACCTCCTCCCTAATATATAGTTACTGTATAGACCTCCTCCCTAATATATAGTTACTGTATAGACCTCCTCCCTAATATAAAGTTATTCTATAGACCTCCTCCCTAATATATAGTTACTGTATAGACCTCCTCCCTAATATATAGTTACTGTATAGACCTCCTCCCTAATATATAGTTATTGTATAGACCTCCTCCCTAATATATAGTTACTGTATAGACCTCCTCCCTAATATATAGTTATTGTATAGACCTCCTCCCTAATATATAGTTACTGTATAGACCTCCTCCCTAATATATAGTTATTGTATAGACCTCCTCCCTAATATATAGTTACTGTATAGACCTCCTCCCTAATATATAGTTACTGTATAGACCTCCTCCCTAATAGGCAGTTACTGTATAGACCCCCTCCCTAATAGATAGTTACTGTATAGACCTCCTCCCTAAATTATAGTTATTGTATAGACCTCCTCCCTAATATATAGTTACTGTATAGACCTCCTCCCTAATATATAGTTACTGTATAGACCTCCTCCCTAATAGGTAGTTACTGTATAGACCCCCTCCCTAATAGATAGTTACTGTATAGACCTCCTCCCTAATATATAGTTACTGTATAGACCTCGTCCCTAATATATAGTTACTGTATAGATCTCCTCCCTAATATATAGTTACTGTATAGACCTCCTCCCCAATATATAGTTATTGTATAGACCTCCTCCCTAATATATAGTTACTGTGTAGACCTCCTCCCTAATAGATAGTTATTGTATAGACCTCCTCCCTAATATATAGTTACTGTATAGACTTCCTCCCTAATATAAAGTTATTCTATAGACCTCCTCCCTAATATATAGTTACTGTATAGACCTCCTCCCTAATATATAGTTACTGTATAGACCTCCTCCCTAATATATAGTTATTGTATAGACCTCCTCCCTAATATATAGTTACTGTATAGACCTCCTCCCTAATATATAGTTATTGTATAGACCTCCTCCCTAATATATAGTTACTGTATAAACCTCCTCCCTAATATATAGTTACTGTATAGACCTCCTCCCTAATAGGTAGTTACTGTATAGACCCCCTCCCTAATAGATAGTTACTGTATAGACCTCCTCCCTAATATATAGTTATTGTATAGACCTCCTCCCTAATATATAGTTACTGTATAGACCTCCTCCCTAATATATAATTACTGTATAGACCTCCTCCCTAATAGGTAGTTACTGTATAGACCCCCTCCCTAATAGATAGTTACTGTATAGACCTCCTCCCTAAATTATAGTTATTGTATAGACCTCCCTAATATATAGTTACTGTATAGACCTCCTCCCTAATATATAGTTATTGTATAGACCTCCTCCCTAATATATAGTTACTGTATAGACCTCCTCCCTAATATATAGTTACTGTATAGACCTCCTCCCTAATAGGCAGTTACTGTATAGACCCCCTCCCTAATAGATAGTTACTGTATAGACCTCCTCCCTAAATTATAGTTATTGTATAGACCTCCTCCCTAATATATAGTTACTGTATAGACCTCCTCCCTAATATATAGTTACTGTATAGACCTCCTCCCTAATAGGTAGTTACTGTATAGACCCCCTCCCTAATAGATAGTTACTGTATAGACCTCCTCCCTAATATATAGTTACTGTATAGACCTCGTCCCTAATATATAGTTACTGTATAGATCTCCTCCCTAATATATAGTTACTGTATAGACCTCCTCCCCAATATATAGTTATTGTATAGACCTCCTCCCTAATATATAGTTACTGTGTAGACCTCCTCCCTAATAGATAGTTATTGTATAGACCTCCTCCCTAATATATAGTTACTGTATAGACCTCCTCCCTAATATAAAGTTATTCTATAGACCTCCTCCCTAATATATAGTTACTGTATAGACCTCCTCCCTAATATATAGTTACTGTATAGACCTCCTCCCTAATATATAGTTATTGTATAGACCTCCTCCCTAATATATAGTTACTGTATAGACCTCCTCCCTAATATATAGTTATTGTATAGACCTCCTCCCTAATATATAGTTACTGTATAAACCTCCTCCCTAATATATAGTTACTGTATAGACCTCCTCCCTAATAGGTAGTTACTGTATAGACCTCCTCCCTAATAGATAGTTACTGTATAGACCTCCTCCCTAATATATAGTTATTGTATAGACCTCCTCCCTAATATATAGTTACTGTATAGACCTCCTCCCTAATATATAATTACTGTATAGACCTCCTCCCTAATAGGTAGTTACTGTATAGACCCCCTCCCTAATAGATAGTTACTGTATAGACCTCCTCCCTAAATTATAGTTATTGTATAGACCTCCCTAATATATAGTTACTGTATAGACCTCCTCCCTAATATATAGTTACTGTATAGACCTCCTCCCTAATAGGTAGTTACTGTATAGACCCCCTCCCTAATAGATAGTTACTGTATAGACCTCCTCCCTAATAGATAGTTACTGTGTAGACCTCCTCCCTAATAGATAGTTACTGTATAGACCTCCTCCCTAATATATAGTTACTGTATAGACCTCCTCCCTAATAGATAGTTACTGTATAGACCTCCTCCCTAATAGATAGTTACTGTATAGACCTCCTCCCTAATATATAGTTACTGTATAGACCTCCTCCCTAATATATAGTTACTGTATAGACCTCCTCCCTAATATATAGTTACTGTATAGACCTCCTATCTAATAGATAGTTACTGTATAGACCTCCTCCCTAATATATAGTTACTGTATAGACCTCCTCCCTAATAGATAGTTACTGTATAGACCTCCTCCCTAATATATAGTTACTGTATAGACCTCCTCCCTAATATATAGTTACTGTATAGACCTCGTCCCTAATATATAGTTACTGTATAGATCTCCTCCCTAATATATAGTTATTCTATAGACCTCCTCCCTAATATATAGTTACTGTATAGACCTCCTCCCTAATATATAGTTACTGTATAGACCTCCTCCCTAATATATAGTTATTGTATAGACCTCCTCCCTAATATATAGTTACTGTATAGACCTCCTCCCTAATATATAGTTATTGTATAGACCTCCTCCCTAATATATAGTTACTGTATAAACCTCCTCCCTAATATATAGTTACTGTATAGACCTCCTCCCTAATAGGTAGTTACTGTATAGACCCCCTCCCTAATAGATAGTTACTGTATAGACCTCCTCCCTAATATATAGTTATTGTATAGACCTCCTCCCTAATATATAGTTACTGTATAGACCTCCTCCCTAATATATAATTACTGTATAGACCTCCTCCCTAATAGGTAGTTACTGTATAGACCCCTCCCTAATAGATAGTTACTGTATAGACCTCCTCCCTAAATTATAGTTATTGTATAGACCTCCCTAATATATAGTTACTGTATAGACCTCCTCCCTAATATATAGTTACTGTATAGACCTCCTCCCTAATAGGTAGTTACTGTATAGACCCCCTCCCTAATAGATAGTTACTGTATAGACCTCCTCCCTAATAGATAGTTACTGTGTAGACCTCCTCCCTAATAGATAGTTACTGTATAGACCTCCTCCCTAATATATAGTTACTGTATAGACCTCCTCCCTAATAGATAGTTACTGTATAGACCTCCTCCCTAATAGATAGTTACTGTATAGACCTCCTCCCTAATATATAGTTACTGTATAGACCTCCTCCCTAATATATAGTTACTGTATAGACCTCCTCCCTAATATATAGTTACTGTATAGACCTCCTATCTAATAGATAGTTACTGTATAGACCTCCTCCCTAATATATAGTTACTGTATAGACCTCCTCCCTAATAGATAGTTACTGTATAGACCTCCTCCCTAATATATAGTTACTGTATAGACCTCCTCCCTAATATATAGTTACTGTATAGACCTCCTTCCTAATAGATAGTTACTGTATAGACCTCCTTCCTAATAGATAGTTACTGTATAGACCCCCTCCCTAATATATAGTTACTGTCAAGACCTCCTCCCTAATATATAGTTACTGTGTGGACCTCCTCCCTAATATATAGTTACTGTATAGACCTCCTCCCTAATATATAGTTACTGTATAGACCTCCTCCCTAATAGATAGTTACTGTATAGACCCCCTCCCTAATAGATAGTTACTGTATAGACCTCCTCCCTAATATATAGTTACTGTATAGACCTCCTCCCTAATATATAGTTATTGTATAGACCTCCTCCCTAATATACAGTTATTGTATAGACCTCCTCCCTAATATATAGTTACTGTATAGACCTCCTCCATAATATATAGTTACTGTATAGACCTCCTCCCTAATAGATAGTTACTGTATAGACCTCCTCCCTAATATATAGTTACTGTTTAGACCTCCTCCCTAATATATAGTTACTGTATAGACCTCCTCCCTAATAGATAGTTACTGTATAGACCTCCTCCCTAATATATAGTTACTGTATAGACCTCCTTCCTAAGAGATAGTTACTGTATAGACCTCCTCCCTAATATATAGTTACTGTATAGACCTCCTCCCTAATATATAGTTACTGTATAGACCTCCTCCCTAATATATAGTTACTGTATAGACCCCCTCCCTAATATATTGTTACTGTATAGACCTCCTTCCTAATATATAGTTACTGTTTAGACCTCCTTCCTGTGGCGGACTGCAATAGCATCGAAGAGTCCCCGTGATATGCAACTGTTCAGGGAAGTCAGGAACCAATACACGCAGTCAGTCAGGAAAGCTAAGGCCAGCTTCTTCAGGCAGATGTTTGCATCCTCTAGCTCCAACTCCAAAAAGTTCTGAGACACTGTGAAGTCCATGGAGAACAAGAGCACCTCCTCCCAGCTGCCCACTGCACTGAGGCTAGGTAACACGGTCACCACCGATAAATCCATGATTATCGAAAACTTCAATAAGCATTTCTCAACGGCTGGCCATGCCTTCCGCCTGGCTTCTCCAACCTCGGCCAACAGCTCCCCCCCACCCGCAGCTCCTCGCCCAAGCCTCTCCAGGTTCTCCTTTACCCAAATCCAGATAGCAGATGTTCTGAAAGAGCTCCAAAACCTGGACCCGTACAAATCAGCTGGGCTTGACAATCTGGACCCTCTATTTCTGAAACTATCCGCCGCCATTGTCGCAACCCCTATTACCAGCCTGTTCAACCTCTCTTTCATATCGTCCGAGATCCCCAAGGATTGGAAAGCTGCCGCAGTCATCCCCCTCTTCAAAGGGGGAGACACCCTGGACCCAAACTGTTACAGACCTATATCCATCCTGCCCTGCCTATCTAAGGTATTCGAAAGCCAAGTCAACAAACAGGTCACTGACCATCTCGAATCCCACCGTACCTTCTCTGCTGTGCAATCTGGTTTCCGAGCCGGTCACAGGTGCACCTCAGCCACACTCAAGGTACTAAACGATATCATAACCGCCATCGATAAAAGACAGTACTGTGCAGCCATCTTCATCGACCTTGCCAAGGCCTTCAACTCTGTCAATCACCATATTCTTATCGGCAGACTCAGTAACCTCGGTTTTTCGGATGATTGCCTTGCCTGGTTCACCAATTACTTTGCAGACAGAGTTCAGTGTGTCAAATCGGAGGGCATGCTGTCCGGTCCTCTGGCAGTCTCTATGGGGGTGCCACAGGGTTCAATTCTCGGGCCGACTCTTTTCTCTGTATATATCAATGATGTTGCTCTTGCTGCGGGCGATTCCCTGATCCACCTCTACGCAGACGACACCATTCTATATACTTTCGGCCCGTCATTGGACACTGTGCTATCTAACCTCCAAACGAGCTTCAATGCCATACAGCACTCCTTCCGTGGCCTCCAACTGCTCTTAAACGCTAGTAAAACCAAATGCATGCTTTTCAACCGATCGCTGCCTGCACTCGCATGCCCGACTAGCATCACCACCCTGGATGGTTCCGACCTTGAATATGTGGACATCTATAAGTACCTAGGTGTCTGGCTAGACTGCAAACTCTCCTTCCAGACTCATATCAAACATCTCCAATCGAAAATCAAATCAAGAGTCGGCTTTCTATTCCGCAACAAAGCCTCCTTCACTCACGCCGCCAAGCTTACCCTAGTAAAACTTCTTCTCTCCCTCTCTCCTTTTTTAAAATTTTTTTTAGGGTCCTCTCTTCACAGTGTTACTTTTCCCAATTCAAGACTACTGGAACATTGTGATATTGCTGCATGTGTGTGTGTGTGTGTGTGTGTGTGTGTGTGTGTGTGTGTGTGTGTGTGTGTGTGTGTGTGTGTGTGTGTGTGTGTGTGTGTGTGTGTGTGTGTGTGTGTGTGTGTGTGTGTGGATAAAGCCAGACTGCACAGCTGAGGGATGGCCACACACTCTCATTATTGTTGATTTGGCCTAAATTGTAACAACAAATTGATACATTTTTCTGAATCAATATAATTTGTGGCATTGACCTTTGAGGCTGCTAAGTCACTTATATTTTCCCCCTTAAGGCTTTTGTGGTTTCTTTCTGGTTTACTGCTTCTTTGTTTGTAGCAGTTGTCTAGAAAGGGAGTATCAGACTGTGAAACCAGCTTGATGCAGCCAGAAGCAGCAATGCAATTAAGGTTGTCAAACTCTTTAGTAATTGAAAAAAAAAACTGACAAAATAAATAAATAGCAAAGAAATTTAACAGACCTAAGCAGGTGGACCAGGTATATATATATCAGGTAGAGCAGGTATATATCAAATCAAATCAAAGTTTATTTGTCACGTGCGCCGAATACACCTTACAGTGAAATGCTTTCTTTCAGGCTCTAACCAATAGTGCAAAAAAGGTATTAGGTGAACAATTGGTAGGTAAAGAACTAAAACAACAGTAAAAAGACAGGCTGTATACGGTACCGAGGCTATAAATATATTGAGGCTACAGACAGACACCGGTTAGTCAGGCTTAATGAGGTAGTATGTACATGTAGATATGGTTTTAGTGACTATGCATATGAACAGAGAGTAGCAGTAGCGTAAAAGAGGGGTTGGTGGGTGGTGGGTGGGACACAATGAAGATAGCCCGGTTAGCCAATGGCAGGAGCAATGGTTGGTCGGCCCAATTGATGTAGTATGTACATGAATGTATAGTTTAAATTACTACACATATATGATAAACAGAGATTAGCAGCAGCATAAAAATAGGGGTTGGGGGGGGCACACAATGTAAATAGTCTGGGTAACCATTTGATTACCTGTTCAGGAGTCCTATGGCTTGGGGGTAAAAACTGTGGAGAAGCCTTTTTGTCCTAGACTTGGCACTCCAGTACTGCTTGCCATGCGGTAGTAGAGAGAACAGTCTATGACTGGGGTGGCTGGGGTCGTTGACAATTTTTAGGGCCTTCCTCTGACACCGCCTGGTGTAGAGGTCCTGGATGGCAGGCAGCTTAGCCCCAGTGATGTACTGGGCCGTACGCACTACCCTCTGTAGTGCCTTGCGGTCAGAGGCCGAGCAATTTCCGTACCAGGCAGTGATGCAACCGGTCAGGATGCTCTCGATGTTGCAGCTGTAGAAGCCTATAAGGATCTCAGGACCCATGCCAAAACTTTTTAGTTTCCTGAGGGGGAATAGGCTTTGTCGTGTCCTCTTCACGACTGTCTTGGTGTGTTTGGACCATTCTAGTTTGTTGTTGATGTGGACACCAAGGGACTTGAAGCTCTAAACCTGCTCCACTGCAGCCCCATCGATGAGAATTGAGGCGTGCTTGGTCCTCCTTTTCCTGTAGTCCACAATCATCTCCTTAGTCTTGGTTACGTTGAGGGATAGGTTGTTATTCTAGCACCACCCGGCCAGGTCTCGGACCTCCTCCCTATAGGCTGTCTCGTCGTTTTCGGTGATCAGGTCTACCACTGTTGTGTCATCTGCAAACTTAATGTTGGTGTTGGAGTCGTGCCATGCCATGCAGTCGTGGGTGAACAGGGACTACAGGAAGGGACTGAGCATGCACCCCTGGGGAGCTCTAGTGTTGAGGATCAGCGTCGCAGACGTGTTGCTACCTACCCTCACCACCTGGGGGCGGCCTGTCAGGAAGTCCAGGATCCAGTTGCAGAGGGAGGTGTTTAGTCCCAGGATCCTTAGCTTAGTGATGAGCTTTGAAGGCAATATGGTGTTGAACGCTGAGCTGTAGTCAATGAATATCATTCTCACAAACGTGTTCCTTTTGTCCACGTGGGAAAGTGCTGTGTGGAGTGCAATAGAGATTGCATCATCTGTGGATATGTTAGGGTGGTAAGCAAAATAGAATTGATCTAGGGTTTCTGGGATAATGGTGTTGATGTGAGCCATTACCAACCTTTCAAAGCACTTCATGGCTACGTACGTAAGTGCTACGGGTCTGTAGTCATTTAGGCATGTTGCCTTTGTGTTCTTGGGCACAGGGACTATGGTGGTCTGTTTGAAACATGTTAGTATTACAGGCTCAATCAGGGACATGTTGAAAATGTCAGTGAAGACACCTGCCAGTTGGTCAGCACATGCCCAGAGCACACGATCTGGTAATCCATCTGGTCCCGCAGCCTTGTGTATGTTGACCTGTTTAAAAGTCTTACTCCACCTCTACGCAGACGACACCATTCTGTGTACTTCCGGCCCGTCCTTGGACACTGTGCTATCTAACCTCCAAACGAGCTTCAATGCCATACAACACTCCTTCCGTGGCCTCCAACTGCTCTTAAACGCTAGTAAAACCAAATGCATGCTTTTCAACCGTTCGCTGCCTGCACCCGCACGCACGACTAGCATCACCACCCTGGATGGTTCCGACCTAGAATATGTGGACATCTATAAGTACCTAGGTGTCTGGCTAGACTGTAAACTCTCCTTCCAGACTCATGTCAAACATCTCCAAACTGCCTCCCGGGTGGCGCAGTGGTTAAGGGCGCTGTACTGCAGCGCCAGCTGTGCCATCAGAGTCCCTGGGTTCGCGCCCAGGCTCTGTCATAACCGGCCGCGACCGGGAGGTCCGTGGGGCGACGCACAATTGGTCTAGCGTCGGCCGGGTTAGGGAGGGCTTGGTCGGTAGGGATGTCCTTGTCTCATCGCGCACCAGCGACTCCTGTGGCGGGCCGGGCGCAGTGAGCGCTAACCAAGGTTGCCAGGTGCACGGTGTACCCTCCGACACATTGGTGCGGCTGGCTTCCGGGTTTGATGCGCGCTGTTAGGGATTTGGTTCCTGTATAGGAACCAAATCAGCGGAAATTTCAGAGCGCCACCTATAGTTTTCGATAAAACTCAAACTTTCATTAAAACACACATGCAAGGTACTGAATTAAAGCTACACTCGTTGTGAATCTAGCCACCAAGTCACATTTGTAAAATGCTTTTCGGCGAAAGCATGAGAAGCTATTATCTGATAGCATGCACCCCCCAAAATAGCTGAACGACACCTAAACAAAAGATTTTGTGGTAGCCGGCGCTACACAAAACACAGAAATAAAATATAAAACATTCATTACCTTTGACGAGCTTCTTTGTTGGCACTCCTATATGTCCCATAAACATCACAATTGGGTCTTTTTCCCGATTAAATCCGTCATTGTATACCCAAAATATCATTTGCTGAAAGCCGGTCTGATCCAGGAAAATGCCCCTTTACAAGACGCAACGTCACTTTTTAAAATTACAAAAGTTGTCTATAAACTTTTACAAATCACTTCAAACTACTTTTCTAAACCAACTTTAGGTATTAATAAACGTTAATAATCTATAAAATTGATCACGGGGCGATCTGTATTCGATAGCAGCAAGTCTTGAAATCATCGTCCATGTTTTCAATTTCACAACATCCTGTGGTGAGCCTAAAACAGGAAGGGCCAATAAGTCATCTAACCAAGGATAAAGCAGACTTGAAATGCCAGTACTGGCGAAATCGTGTGGAAGCTGTAGGCGTTTACAGGGCATCCTCATTTATTTTCTTTCGCCTTAGACAATACATTGAATGGCGGATGAATATTTTTTTTGTGTTTTTGGTAAAAAGTTTTACCAGGGATTTTTACTCCTAAACACGTTCTGTTATAGCCACAGACACGATTTAACCAGTTTTAGAGACGTCCGAGTGTTTTCTATGCACACATACTTATCATATGCATATACTATGTTCCTGGCATGAGTAGCAGGACTTTGAAATGTTGTGCGATTTTTAACAAAAAGCTGCGAAAATTCGCATCATCCCTAACAGGTTTTAAGAAGCAGTACGGCTGGTTGGGTTGTGTAACGGAGGACACATGACTTTCAACCTTCGTCTCTCCCGAGCCCGTACGGGAGTTGTAGAGATGAGACAAGATAGTAGCTACTACAACAATTGGATACCACGAAATTGGGGAGAAGAAAAGGGGGTAAAATTAAAAATAAAATAAAAAACATCTCAAATCTAAAATCAAATCTAGAGTCGGCTTTCTATTCCGCAACAAAGCCTCCTTCACTCATGCCGCCAAACTTACCCTAGTAAAACTGACTTTGGCGATGTCATCTACAAAATAGCTTCCAAAACTCTACTCAGCAAACTGGATGCAATTTATCACAGTGCCATCCGTTTTGTTACTAAAGCACCTTATACCACCCACCACTGCGACCTGTATGCTCTAGTCGGTTGGCCCTCGCTACATATTCATCGCCAGACCCACTGGCTCCAGGTCATCTACAAGTCCATGCTAGGTAAAGCTCCACCTTATCTCAGTTCACTGGTCACGATGGCAACACCCATCCGTAGCACGCGCTCCAGCAGGTGTATCTCACTGCTCATCCCTAAAGCCAACACCTCATTTGGCCGCCTTTCGTTCCAGTTCTCTGCTGCCTGTGATTGGAACAAATTGCAAAAATCACTGAAGTTGGAGACTTTTATCTCCCTCACCAACTTCAAACATCTGCTATCTGAGCAGCTAACCGATCGCTGCAGCTGTACATAGTCTATCGGTAAATAGCCCACCCAATTTTACCTACCTCATCCCCATACTGTTTATATTTATTTACTTTTCTGCTCTTTTGCACACCAATATCTCTACCTGTACATGCCCATCTGATCAGTTATCACTCCAGTGTTAATCTGCAAAATTGTAATTATTCGCCTACCTCTTCATGCCTTTTGCACACAATGTATATAGACTCTTTTTTCTACTGTGTTATTGACTTGTTAATTGTTTATTCCATGTGTAACTCTGTGTTGTTGTCTGTTCACACTGCTATGCTTTATCTTGGCCAGGTCGCAGTTGCAAATGAGAACTTGTTCTCAACTAGCCTACCTGGTTAAATAAAGGTGAAAAAAAAAATGAAAAAAAACATTGGCTATGGAGAGCATGATCACACAGTCGTCCAGAACAGCTGATGCTCTCATGCATGCCTCTGTTGCTTGCCTCGAAGCGAGCATAGAAGTGATTTAGCTCGTCTGGTACGCTTGTGTCACTGGGCAGCTCGTTGCTGTGCTTCCCTTTGTAGTCTGTAATAGTTTGCAAGCCCTGCCACATAAGACGAGCATCGGAGCCGGTGTAGTATGATTCAATCTTAGCCCTTTATTGAAGCTTTGCCTGTTTGATGGTTCGTCGCAGGGCATAGCAGGATTTCTTGTAAGCTTCCGGTTTAGAGTCCCACACTTTGAAAGCAGCAGCTTTACCCTTTAGCTAAGTGCGAATGTCGTCTGTAATCCATGGCTTTTGGTTGGGGTATGTACGTACAGTTACTGTGGGGACGACTTCCTCGATGCACTTATTAATAAAGCCAGTGACTGATGTGGTGTGTTCCTCAATGCCATCGGAAGAATCCCGGAACATGTTCCAGTCTGTGATAGCAAAACAGTCCTGTAGTTTAGTATCTGCTTCATCTGACCACTTTATAGACCGAGTCACTGGTGCTTCCTGCTTTAATTTTTGCTTGTAAGCAGGAATCAGGAGGATAGAGTTATGGTCGGATTTACCAAATGGAGGGCGAGGGAGAGCTTTGTACGCGTCTCTGTGTGTGGAGTACAGGTGATCTAGAATTGTTTTCCCAATGGTTGCACATTTAACATCAACTAGTCGGTTAGGACATCTACTTTGTGCATGACACAAGTACATTTTCCAACAATTGTTAACAGACAGATTATTTAACTTATAATTCAATGTATCACAATTCCAGTGGGTCAGAAGTTTACATACACTAAGTTGACTGTGCCTTTAAATAGCTTGGAAAATTCCAGAAAATGATGTCATGTCTTTAGAAGCTTCTGACGTCATTTGAGTAAATTTGAGGTGTACCTGTGGATGTATTCCAAGGCCTACCTTCAACCTCATTGCCTCTTTGCTTGACATCATGTGAAAATGAAAATAAATCAGTCAAGAAAAAATATATTGTAGACCTGCACAAGTCTGGTTCATCCTTGGGAGCAATTTCCAAACGCCTGAAGGTTCATCTATAAAAACAATAGTATGCAAGTATAAACACCATGGGAACACGCAGCCGTCATACCGCTCAGGCAGGAGACGCCTTCTGTCTCTTCGAGATGAACGTACTTTGGTGCGAAATCAATCACAGAACAACAGCAAGGGACCTTGTGAAGATGCTGAAAGAAACAGGTACAAAAGCCGTTCAGCAAGGAAGATGCCACTGCTCCAAAACCGCCATAAAAAAGCCAGACTACGGTTTGCAACTGCACATGGGGACAAAGATCGTACTTTTTGGAGAAATGTCCTCTGGTCTGATGAAACAGAAATAGAACTGTTTGGTCATAGTGACCATCATTATGTTTGGAGGAAAAAGGGGGAGGCTTGCAAGCCGAAGAACACCATCCAACCGTGAAGCACGGGCGTGGCCGCATCATGTTGTGGGGGTGCTTTGCTGCAATAGGGACTGGTGCACTTCACAAAATAGATGGCATCATGAGGCTGGAAAATTATGTGGATATATTGAAGCAACATCTCAAGACAACAGTCAGGAAGTTTAAAACTTGGTCGCAGATGGGTCTTCCAAATGGATGATGACCCCAACCAGAGTTGTGGCAAAATGGCTTAAGGACAACAAAGTCAAGGTATTGGAATGGCCAAATGTGTCTTCCAAATGGACAATGACCCCAAGCAAATAAAATCAAATGTATTTATATAGCCCTTCTTACATCAGCTGATATCTCAAAGTGCTGTACCGAAACCCAGCCTAAAACCCCAAACAGCAAGCAATTCAGGTGTAGAAGCATAGTGGCTAGGAAAAACTACCTAGAAAGGCCAAAACCTAGGAAGAGTCCTAGAGAGGAATCAGGCAATGAGGGGTGGCCAGTCCTCTTCTGGCTGTGCTAGTTGGAGATTATAACAGAACATGGCCAAGATGTTGAAATGTTCATAAATGACCAGCATGGTCAAATAATAATAATCACAGTAGTTGTCGAGGGTGCAACAGATCAGCACCTCAGGAGTAAATGTCAGTTTCTGGGACAGGTAGCACGTCCGCTGATCAGGTCAGGGTTCCATAGCCGCAGGCAGAACAGTTGAAACTGGAGCAGCAGGAGGGATCAGGAGACACAGGAAGGATCAGGAGACACAGGAGGGGTCAGGAGACACAAACAGGCATACTTCCAAAGTTGTGGCAAAATGGCGTAAGGACAAGAAAGTCAAGGTATTGGAGTGGCCGTCACAAAGCTCCGACCTCAAGCCTATAGAAAATGTGTGGGCAGAACTGAAAATCGTGTGCAAGCAATGAGGCCTACAAACCTGACTCAGTTACACCAGCTCTGTCAGGAGGAATGGGCCAGAATTCACCCAACTTATTGTGGGAAGCTTGTGGAGGGCTACCAGAGACATTTGATCCAAGTTAAACAACTTAAAGGCAATGCTACCAAATACTAATT
Organism: Oncorhynchus nerka; assembly: GCF_034236695.1. NCBI lineage: Eukaryota > Metazoa > Chordata > Actinopteri > Salmoniformes > Salmonidae > Oncorhynchus > Oncorhynchus nerka. The sequence goes on from NC_088423.1 coordinate 1,826,304, forward strand.
GAGTGTTTGTAAACTTCTGACCCACTGGGAATGTGATGAAAGAAATTAAATCTTAAATAAATCATTCCCTCTACAATTATTCTGACATTTCACATTCTTAAAATAAAGTGGTGATCCTAACTGACCTAAGACAGGGATTTTTTACTAGGATTAAATGTCAGGAATTGTGAAAAACTGAGTTCATGTGTTTTTGGCTAAGGTGTATTTAAACTTCTGATTTCAACTGTATTTCCAATAGACCAGGTATATATCAGGTAGACCAGGTATACATTGCAGGTAGACCAGGTATACATTTTCCACATTTTGTTTTTACGTTACAGCCTTATTCTAAAATTGATTAAATTGCCCCCCCCCCACTCATCAATCTACACACAATACCTTGTAATGACAAAGCTAAAACAGGTTTTTAGACATTTTTGCACAAAATAAAAAATTTAATAAAAATGGAAATATCACATGTACATAAATATTCAGACCCTTTACTAAGTACTTTGTTGATGCACCTTTGGCAGCGATTACATCCTCGAGTCTTATTGGGTCGGCACACCTGTATTTGGGGAGTTTCTCCCGTTTCTCTCTGCAGATCCACTCAAGCTCTGTCAGGCTGGATGGAGAGCGTCGCTGCACAACTATTTTCAGGTTTCTCCAGAGATATTCAATCAGGTTCAATTTCTCCACTGATTTGGCAATGGTAAGGTGGGAGGTTCAGTGTTGAACTGTATGTGTTGACTGTATGGGAGCTGGTTAGATGAAATGAGCAATGGCTTAATTTCTAACAGATTTCCACATTGCTACTGATTGAATACATATGTTTATGAATGCAGTCTGTGTGTGGAAAGGTATTTTTACCTGTATTTATTATGGATCCCCATTAGCTGCTGCCATACTCATAAATACAATTGGTGATGAAGTCAATCTCTCCTATAGATTGACATATATATTATTAATATTAGCTCTCTGTGTATATCCAAGGGCCAGCAGTGCTGCCCTGTTCTGAACAAAGTCCTTTTTTGTGGTGCTTGACCACACGACTGAAAACTAGTCCAGGTGCGACAAACTAGGACTTCTCCCCATCCTCGCTACTGTTGTATCAATATGTTTTGACCTTGACAGTTTACAATCCAGGGTTACTCTAAGCAGTTTAGTCACCTCAAGCTCAATATCCACATTATTTATTACAAGATGTAGTTGAGGTTTAGGGTTCGGTGAACGTTTTGTCCCAAATTCAGTGTACAGGCTAAAGAAAAGCAATATTGTTGTTGATTAAATACAGATGCTCTATGCAAGGGAAGTGGCCATGTGATTTGAAGTAGTTGAAGAAGTGGAGAGGTAATGTTATGCTCCGGGTAGAGATCTGTACTGTATGCGTGTACTAGCTAGCGGTTTGACTATAATCATGGGCTCTACATGTCACTGTGTCATGCAGCACATGTATAAGATGTTGTTTGCTCAGGACTGGGAGCTGGGTATAGTGTATTGTTGTGTGATATTAACAGAACAATGGCCGTGGTATCGCTGCTTCATCAAAGGGATTCGGGAGGTTTATTCTCCTGCCTGGATTATTAGACAGCCAGCTGCGTAGATTTGAAATGGGCAGTTGTGTGTGTGTGTGTGTGTGTGTGTGTGTGTGTGTGTGTGTGTGTGTGTGTGTGTGTGTGTGTGTGTGTGTGTGTGTGTGTGTGTGTGTGTGTGTGTGTGAACGGGTGGGGGGTTGATGTAAATGGTATCTGTCATAACATCAACCCTAGTTTGAATTGTTGTTAGCTAAAAGGTACTGCACTAAAGGAACACCCATATGATAGTAGCCTGTGTAGATTTGTGATGGGTAGTATCATGTTGTGTGTGATGGGGGTATTATGGTGATATCTGTCATGAACCCTAGTTTGACAAGAGGTTGTTAGATGAAAGGCACTTGGCTAAACACTACAGCTGAGTCTTTGGGCTCTATTCAATTCCGTATCGCGGAGGTTCAGTGTTACAGCGTGACTGAAATTTAGAGGCACTGTTCCCGCGTTAGCCGAGACTGCATTCACGGTAACTCCCTTTACATTTATATCAAGTCATCTGGAACGCTTCAGCGATCCAGACTGAATAGAGCCCTTCATTTGTCTTATTCAGCTAGTATAGTTAACATGGATGTCACGCCCTGACCTTAGAGAGCTTTTTATGTCTCTATTTTGGTTTGCCCACCCAGACCCTCCCCTATAGGTTCAGGTTTTGCGGCCGGAGTCCACACCTTTCGGGGGAGGGGGGGGGGGGGGGGGATCTGTCACGCCCTGACCTTAGGGAGCTTTTTATGTCTCTATTTTGGTTTGGTCAGGGTGTGATTTGGGTGGGCATTCTATGTTCTTTTCTGTATGTTTTTGTATTTAATTGTTTTGGCCGGGTATGGTTCTCAATCAGGGACAGCTGTCTATCGTTGTCTCTGATTGGGAACCATACTTACGTAGCTTTTCCCCCCCTATGCTTTGTGGGTAGTTATTTTCTGTTTAGTGTTTTCTGCACCTGACAGGACTGTTTCGGTTTCGTTTAGTGTTTAGTGTCTTCAGACGACGACACCCGTTACAATGGAATACAGTGTTCAACAGTTTGGGTCAGAAAATGAAACTACTGGTATGAATTAAGAATTTTCAATTTAAGTTCAGTATGGAATTGACTGAAACCATGATTTGAACGTACATAGCTTGGCAGTATAGAAACATGGTTTGAACGTACAGAGCTTGGCAGTATAGAAACATGGTTTGAACGTACAGAGCTTGGCAGTATAGAAACATGGTTTGAACGTACATAGCTTGGCAGTATAGAAACATGGTTTGAACGTACATAGCTTGGCAGTATAGAAACATGGTTTGAACGTACATAGCTTGGCAGTATAGAAACATGGTTTGAACGTACAGAGCTTGGCAGTATAGAAACATGATTTGAACGTACATAGCTTGGCAGTATAGAAACATGGTTTGAACGTACATAGCTTGGCAGTATAGAAACATGATTTGAACGTACATAGCTTGGCACTATAGAAACATGATTTGAACGTACATAGCTTGGCAGTATAGAAACATGGTTTGAACGTACATAGCTTGGCAGTATAGAAACATGGTTTGAACGTACATAGCTTGGCAGTATAGAAACATGGTTTGAACGTACATAGCTTGGCAGTATAGAAACATGGTTTGAACGTACATAGCTTGGCAGTATAGAAACATGGTTTGAACGTACATAGCTTGGCAGTATAGAAACATGGTTTGAACGTACATAGCTTGGCAGTATAGAAACATGATTTGAACTACTGTTAGCTTTAGTCATTGTCTGGAATATCTGTCTTGGTTTGTACTTATTGGCTGTTCCTAGACATTGTCCTAGGTTGCCATAGAGATTCCTTGACCCTACTTTTCTATTTCTTTGGATGTGTAGATTGTTAAGAGTGCATTAAACTACAGGGCTGGATAAACTCATTTTTATCAAAGTTAAATTACAGTAAAGCAGATTCCATTGGATGTGATTCTTATTTCAAAAAGTAAAGTATGTTTTAAAATGACTAAAATAAGAGGAAGGGAAACACTGTAAACATAATAATAAAACTGTGATAAAATCATTGGACAGATTGTGGATCGAAAACCATTTTATTAGAATGACACGTTCATCACAAAGATATCTGTTATCCTTGTCAAAATACAGTCACATTCTAACATTCCAAAGAACACTCTCTCACCCCGGTGAAATGTTTCCAATGCTAAGGTGTTCCTGTGGAATGATAACTAAGACACAGCTATAGAGGTATATCAGCAAACAGACCCTGCTTTTTGACATTTCTCCTCTCATCGCTACTGTTGCCACATCACCATGCCATTTCAATGCCTTTTGCCACCCCAGAATTATTTTTGGATAGGCAGCGTGCTTCTCATCATCAAGCTATCCTTTTGTGAACAAAGAGCCCAATATTTCCTTACATGCCCATTCTAACAACTCAGACAGAGCTGTATATATAGCCTACACTCATTGTACGTCCTCCGAGCACAGCACAATTGAAGAAATGACAGACAAACATTTTCAACATTTCCTCTTATCATAACAAAATCACAAATCACATAATTGTGATTCTCTTCATTATTACATCATTTGCGTCCTATTTTGTTCACAAAATGTTCCTGCTCTCACATTTTGGTTGGTTGTGGTGCATGGTGTCTGATTTGGAAGGGGAGCTGATGTGCCGGTAAGTTTCTTGGTCAATAAATCGCTTGAATCGGGGCCTGAAACCATTGAGGAGAGGTAGGATGGATACTTGTTTCATCTGATGGGCGCTAAGCGGCAAGGCTGTTTGGCCTTATGTCCAACTTGTAGGTATACCTGCATGACGACACCATACTTCCAGATGAAGAAAGGACTCATTCTATAGTTATCACTTATACTGTAACATATCTTATATTACTTATATCTTATATTATGTATTTATATCACATATCTTATACTATATATATAATATTACTTATCTTATATGACTTATCTTATCCTCTTGCTTCTACTTGGGACGCTTGCGTCCCAACTAGAGCTCTGGAAATGCAAATGCGCTACGCTAAATGCTAATAGTATTAGTTAAAACTCAAAAGTTCATTAAAATACACATGCAGGGTATCAAATTAAAGCTACACTCGTTGTGAATCCAGGCAACAAGTCAGATTTTTAAAATGCTTTTCGGCGACAGCATGAGAAGCTATTATCTGATAGTATGCACCAATACACTACAACACAAAAGCACAGCAGGGGACGTAAACAAAATAATTAGCATTTCGGCGTTACACAAACCGCACAATAAAATAGAAAACAGTCATTACCTTTCACCATCTTCTTTGTTGGCACTCCTAGATGTCCCATAAACACTATTGGGTCTTTATTTCGATTAAATCGGGCCATATAAAGCCAAGATATTGTTATATGTAGACTGTGTGATAAACGAAAAAAACAGCGATTTCACAACGTAACGTCATTTTTTAAAATTCAAAAAGTAGACGATAAACTTTCACAAAACACTTCGAAATACGTTTGTAATGCTACTTTAGGTATTAGTAAACGTTAATAAGCGATAAAAATCATCCGTAGGCGATGTAAAAATCATTAGCTGTCGTCTTGGAAAAAATTTCACGAGAGAGCTCTTCCGGAATGATCTGGGCGGAGACCGGAGGTAAGTGGTGCCCCTGTTTCGGTTCAACCAAGAATCAAAGATGATTCAATTCACAAGACTCTAGACAACATGGGGATGCTGTGGGGTTGAATGCTCGGTCTTATCTAATTCGGCTCACTGTTAACAATTGCTGGAAGTGGCGCAAGGATATTTATTTCCATTTTCTGTGATCAGGTTTTCCTGCGCTTTCCGATGTAACGCACGTTATGTTATAGCCACAGTCGTGATTTAACCAGTTTTAAAAACGTCCGAGGGTTTCCTATCCACACATTCTAACCATATGAACGTACTATATTCCTGGCATGAGTAGCAGGGCGCTGAAATGTTGCGCGATTTTTAACAAAATGTTCAAAAAAGTAGAGGGTAGGAGCAACTAGATATAACTTATGTATACTATATTATACTATATTATACTATATACAATTATACCATTTTCACTAAGATGGCATAGCAGTCAGACGTCCTTTGTCCTCGTCTTGTCGTGTCCCGTATATATATATATATATATATATATATATATATATATATATATATATTTACAACTTTCTTCGCATACCTTTTTAAATATATTATTTTCTTTTCCATAAACTCAACTTCAAAACACTCTCCTGCAACCCGCCTCACCAATCTATATATAAAAAAAGAAAGTATTATTTACCTCAAATCTGTAATCCTCCATAGAAGCTAACCAGATGCTAGCCAGAAGCTAGCCTGAAGCTAACCAGAAGCTAACCACCGTTATCTGCCCGAGGGAGTTATCCAGCTGGCTCCTCCGTCGCGACGTTACCTGAACGCCCATCTGCGGCCCGCTAATCGTTAGCTGTCTTATTGGCTGCTATCTGAATAGATCTATAGGACAATTTTTTTTCTTTTTTCTTGGTCCTCGAAAACTATATCTGTTTTTTTTGCGAATTGGATTGATCCCCTCTACCACACGGAACCCCACTAATCCTACCGACAGAAACACACGAGGTGGCTAAAAACAGACCTCCATGCTATGTAGCTTGCTACCGATGGCCCGGCTAGCTGTCTGTTTCATGCATGTTAACATTAGAAGCCTCCTCCCTAAGTTTGTTTTATTCACTGCTTTAGCACACTCTGCCAACCCGGATGTTCTAGCTGTGTCTGAATCCTGGCATAGGAAGACCACCAAAAATTATGAAATTTTCATCCCTAACTAAAACATTTTCAGAAAAGATAGAACTGCCAAAGGGGGCGGTGTTGCAATCTACTGCAAAGATAGCCTGCAGAGTTCTGTCCTACTATCCAGGTCTGTACCCAAACAATTTGAACTTTTACTTATAAAAATCCACCTCTCTAAAAACAAGTCTCTCACCGTTGCCACTTGCTATAGACCACCCTCTGCCCCCAGCTGTGCTCTGGACACCATATGTGAACTGATTGCCCCCCATCTATCTTCAGAGCTCGTGCTGCTATGCGACCTAAACTGGAACATGCTTAACCACCCAGCCATCCTACATTCTAAGGTTGATGCCCTCAATCTCACACAAATTATCAATAAACCTACCAGGTACCTCCCCAAAGCCGTAAACACGGGCACCCTCATAGATATCATCCTAACCAACTTGCCCTCCAAATACACCTCTGCTGTCTTCAACTAAGATCTCAGCGATCACTGCCTCATTGCCTGCATCTGTAATGGGTCTGCGGTCAAACGACCTCCACTCATCACTGTCAAACGCTCCCTGAAACACTTCAGCGAGCAGGCCTTTCTAATCGACCTGGCCGGGGTATCCTGGAAGGATATTGATCTCATCCCGTCAGTAGAGGATGCCTGGTAATTTTTTTTAAATGCCTTCTGCATTGGCATCGAACAGCCCCTGTGATATGCAGCTTTTCAGCGAAGCTAGAAACCAATATACACAGGCAGTTAGAAAAGCCAAGGCTAGCTTTTGGGACACTAAATTCTGGGACACTGTAAAGTCCATGGAGAATAAGAACACCTCCTCCCAGCTGCCCACTGCACTGAAGATAGGAAACACTGTCACCACTGATTAATCCACTATAATTGAGAATTTTAATAAGCATTTTTCTACGGCTGGCCATGCTTTCCACCTGGCTAACCCTACCCCGGTCAACAGCACTGCCCCCCCCCCCCCCACAGCAACTCGCCCAAGCCTTCCCCATTTCTCCTTCTCCCAAATCCAGTCAGCTGATGTTCTGAAAGAGCTGCAAAATCTGGACCCCTACAAATCAGCCGGGCTAGACAATTTGGACCCTTTCTTTCTAAAATTATCTGCCAAAATTGTTGCCACCCCTATGACTAGCCTGATCAACCTCTCTTTTGTGTCGTCTGAGATTCCCAAAGATTGGAAAGCAGCTGCGGTCATCCCCCTCTTCAAAAGGGGGGGGACACTCTTGACCCAAACTGCTACAGACCTATATCTATACTACCCTGCCTTTCTAAGGTCTTCGACAGGCAAGTCAACAAACAGATTACCGACCATTTCGAATCTCACCATACCCTCTCTGCTATGCAATCTGGTTTCGGAGCTGGTCATGGGTGCACCTCAGCCACGCTCAAGGTCATAAGCGATATCTTAACCGCCATCGATAAGAAACATTACTGTGCAGCCGTATTCATTGATCTGGCCAAGGCTTTCGACTCTGTCAATCACCACATCCTCATATGCAGACTCGACAGCCTTGGTTTCTCAAATGATCGCCTGGTTCACCAACTACTTCTCTGGTAGAGTTCAGTGTGTCAAATCGGAGGGTCTGTTGTCCGGACCTCTGGCAGTCTCTATGGGGCTCCCACAGGGTTCAATTCTTGGACCGACTCTCTTCTCTGTATACATCAATGATGTCGCTCTTGCTGCTGGTGAGTATCTGATCCACTTCTACGCAGACGACACCATTCTGTATACTTCTGGCCCTTCTTTGGACACTGTGTTAACAACCCTCCAGGCAAGCTTCAATGCCATACAACTCTCCTTCCGTGGCCTCCAATTGCTCTTAAATACAAGTAAAACTAAATGCATGCTCTTCAACCGATCGCTGCCTGCACCTGCCCGCCTGTCCAACATCACTACTCTGGATGGCTCTGACAACTATAAATACCTAGGTGTCTGGTTAGACTGTAAACTCTCCTTCCAGACCCACATCAAACATCTCCAATCCAAAGTTAAATCTTGAATTGGCTTCCTATTTCGCAACAAAGCATCCTTCATTCATGCTGCCAAACATACCCTTGTAAAACTGACCATCCTACCAATCCTCGACTTCGGCGATGTCATTTACAAAATAGCCTCCAATACCCTACTCAACAAATTGGATGCAGTCTATCACAGTGCCATCCGTTTTGTCACCAAAGCCCCATATACTACCCACCATTGCGACCTGTACGCTCTCGTTGGCTGGCCCTAGCTTATCTCTAAGTTATCTCTAACAGGCATTTGTTATCTCTAACAGGCAGTAGTTATGTCTAACAGGCATTAGTTATCTCTAACAGGCATTAGTTATCTCTAACAGGCAGTAGTTATCTCTAGTAGGCGGTAGTTGTCTCTAACAGGCAGTAGTTATCAACAACTTTTTTGGTCTTGTTACTGTTTTTAGACCACACATGAATGGGTATGTTCCTTATTCCTTATCACCATGTCACAAATCTCACTTTCACTGCGGGGTGATTCTCCCCTCAAGGACCTGATCTCTGCTCACTACTGATTATTTATGAGTTAATAGAACATGAGGTCACTTAAATTATGTTAAAATCCAGACCTGATGCCACTCAACCCTCTCTCTGCCCCTTTATAAGTCCAGACACACACTCCCTCTCTTTCAGCAGTCCCCACCATAAACAGTTACTGCACATCTGGCAAAAATGTATTATTGCATTTGCCAATTTTCAGTTTATGCCTTTAAAATAAATAAAGACTGATATTCCAAAATATATATATAGCATTCTCTTCTGACGAACACCGCATCATATCTCCCCATTTCACTGTCACTGAATACTGCATGTCCCCTATTCAAAACCACTTCACACCTTATTTTATATCATTTTGTAGCTTTCGCAATACATTTGCTAACTCATGTTGTTTTCTCCCACTTGAATGTAATCCTGTAACCAATAATTTCTTACAGTAGACAGGCTAGTAAATGGGATTGAAAGAGTACATGCACAGTTGGCACTGTGCTAACAAACTAACAACAGACACGCTAACAACAAGCTAGCAGTCAAATTTACAACATGCTAATGTAGCAGACTAGCTAACAACAGCTAGCAGACAAGCTAACAACAGCTAGCAGACAAGCTAACAACAAGCTAGCAGACAAGCTAACAACAAAGCAAACATAAAGCCATCCAGATGGGGCATAGTAATCCACTCAAGGTCAAACAAGATCATAGTTTTTACAAATATAGCTGTGTCTTGTATCCCAGGTAGGCATATGATCAAATACTTATGATGTCATATATCACAAAACAGGATCAGTAGCAAGATAAGTAGGTTACAAAGAGTAGTAATTTATATAGTTGAACAGACATTGAACAAACAAAGTCCTCTGCAGCATTGAAACCCCGCCAGTTAGTAGGGCTTCTGAATCACCGAGACCTCCCCTCTGCAGGGGTTGTCGATTAAGTACAAAGTAGGGCACTTTGCATGTGATGTGTGTTGCCTTGCATGGTTACGACATGCAACGGCCCTGTACCAGTCTGCATGCTGCTTAACGAATGTCTTCCTTTTCCTCTTTCTCCTTCCGCCCATTCGTCCGTCTGCTTGCAGAAGACAACCGTGTTGAAGGTGGGTATTCAATTTTCTCTTTTCTTTGTCATGGTTTTTATCATCTTTCCTCTGTGATTTATTCACTGAAACCATGCTGTGGTTCTCATGGCTTAAATCACTCCTAACATACTGTATGTCATGGGGAAATGGTTTTAAAATGTGCTACTGAAATGGTGTTAAAATGTGCTACTGAAATGGTAAGTCGGCTCCATATGTTTTTCTCATTTGCGCTTCTGGGTAGATGTTGTTGCAAAATGTGCAACGGTCATTGGTTCAGGAGAAACGCGTGGTTTGGGATAATTAAATGATGCTTCGGAAAAGTTAGCTGTTCTTAACTACACTCTTTATCATGATCCTGATGACAAATGTGGAACATTCACTTATGTTGATGTAGTTGTTACTATTCTTGAAATCTCCCATAGATGTTAATGTTAATGAATATCAGTGAAAGTTTTGGCAAAAGTTGAGCTAAGTGCCTTTCGGAAGGTATTCAGACACCTTGACTTTTTATAAAATGGATTAAATAAAAACGAATCCTTAGCAATCTACACACAATACCCCATAATGACAAAGTGAAAACAGGTTTATAGAAATTTTATCAAATATATAAAAATTAGAAAACAGAAATAACTTATTTAAATAAGTAGTCATACCTGTAATTGAGCTCAGGTTCATCCTGTTTCCATTGATCATCTTAGAGATTATTCTACAACTTGATTGGAGTCCACCTGTGGTAAATCCAATTGATTGGACAACATTTGGAAAGGCACACACCTGTCTATATAAGGTCCCACAGTTGACAGTGCATGTCAAAGCAAACCATGAGGTTGAAGGAATTGTCCGTAGAGCTCCGAGACAGGATTGTGTCGAGGAACAGATATCGGGAAAAGTACCAAATTAATTCTGCAGCATTGAAGGTCTCCAAGCACACAGTGCATCATTCTTAAATGGAAGAATTTTGGAATCTCTATGACTCTTCCGAGAGCTGGCCGCCCGGCCAAACTGAACAATTGGGAGAGAAGAGCCTTGGTCAGGGAGGTGACCAAGAACCCGATGGTCACTCTGACAGAGCTCTAGAGTTATGGTAGAGGGATGTGGGGATGTTTTTCAGCGGCAGGGACTGGAAGGCAAAGATGAACAGAGCAAAGTATAGAGTGATCCTTAATAAAAACCTGCTCCAGAGTTGTCAGAACCTCAGACTGGGACGAAGTTTCACCTTCTAACAGGACAATGACCCAAAGCACACAGCCAAGAAAAAGCAGGAGTGGCTTTGGGACAAGTTTCTGAATGTCCTTGGGTGGCCAAGCCAGACCCAGAAGTTGAACCCGATTTAACATCTCTGGAGAGACCTAAAAATAGCTGTGCAGCGATGCTCCCCAACAGAGCTTGAGAGGATCTGCAGAGAAGAATGGAAGAAACTCCCCAAATACAAGTGTGCCAAGCTTGAGGCTGTAGTCGCTGCCAAAGGTGCTTCAACAAAGTACTGAGTAAAGGGTCTAAATACTTATGTAAATTAATACATATGTCAATTTCAGTTTTTTAAAATTAGCGTTGTGTGTAGATTGATGAGGGGAAACAAATGATTTAATCAATTTTAGAATTAGGTTGTATTGTAACAAAATGTGGGAAAAAGTCAAGGGGTCTGAACACTTTCTGAAGGCAATGTATGTTAAGATGTGGATTAGTATTTAGGCTACTACTACACTGTTAAACTATGCCTTGGATCTCTCACTGGTTTGAAATACATTTTCTCCAGGTTATTGTTGATACATTACATAAGTGAATGGTTTGGAAGGGATAGGACAAACATTTTATGGTTTCTGCAAGCTGCGGGAAGTAGACAATAGTCTGTTCCCATTTACAAGGAGATAGTAGTGTCAGAGTGAACAACTGAATACAACTTTAAAGAACAAACTCTGAACTGAACACTAAATAATGTCTTTACTTACAATAGTGTCTTTCATCTTTGCATTAAGGAGGGGAAAATGACCCGACCCTGCCCAATCAAATTGCTTTATATAACTGAAATATTATTACGCAAATACTCTGTTTGGATTTTTGAAAGTTAATGTAGAAAAATGTGGATCCATTGTAAGAGATTCACATCGCATAACCTTGTTCAAGTCAGGCCATTGCTTTAGGGCTAGGTAGGTTCAGCAGGTGGAACTGGTTGAGCATTCTGAGAGGAGGCTCATCTTGGACAAATGGAACCTCAACTAACCTACAATTATTACAGTTAATTTAACTAAAGCAAGTCTGACTGATTATGCATTGCAACCTCCGTCTTGGTTGGAAATATGCTCAACACCCTAACCCAACCTTGTCTGACTGTACCCCATCCTCACTCTCCGTCCCCCTTCGCACCTACCCTGACTCCCCAACACCTCCCAAAATACCACAGGCATCTACCAGACACAGATGCCTGTCTGTCAGTTTGACCTACAGTAGGATATGTCCCAAATGAAAACCCTATTCCCTATATAGTGCACTACTTTGGCAAGAGCTCATAGGACTCTGGTCATCCAGTAGTGGTCTATAAAGAGAATATGATGCTATTTGGGAGGCAGCCCTAGCCTTTCCGTGATCCCCTGTTTCTCTGCTGACTTTGCTCTTGTTTTCCTTTAAGGTCTGGCACACTTGATGATGGGCGACCAAGGTATGGGCTCTGTTTCTTTGGTCCCTCCCCCCATGTGCTCCATACAAATACTTATTTTGCTGCTTCTCTTACTGCTGGCTGGGGTACTCTGGGCTTTTAAATCTGCTTTTCAGATCTGCTTTGCAACAGTGAATGACTTGGTTTGTCTTGATCCCCCCCCCCCCCTCTCTCCAATCATCGCCTCAAATCAGCACATACTTTTCTTGCCAGTATGTTTCAAACTCTTCTTCATTCTCATTTGGCCGGCTGTTTCATCATGCCATCATGCTGTGATTCATTTCAAGGTGATGATAAAAACCAAAACAAAACATGCTGAAGGTAATTCATGATTGTGATGTAGCTACTATAGGACATCAGACCCCCTCTATATTGCCCCTGCTGCTGGAATGCTTTAGCAGTCAGACAGTGAGCCACAGTGAGTTAGATGATTGAAAACCTCTCTCCATTTCCAAGGCAGTCTTTCCTTGCATCCCAAATGGCACCCTATTCCCTGTGTAGTGCACTACTGTTAACTAAGGCCCAGGGTGCCATTTAGGAAACATAGTCTGACTCATATTCTCCACAGCAGTCTGGTTGATGCTCATCTCCCAGCATGCAGTACTCAGTCTGAGCCGGAAATGAAATATTGCTCACTTGAACCCCCCCCCCCCCCCCCCCCACACACACACACATACTGACACTCACACCAGCATTCCATCATGCCATCCTTTCTTCAATCTCTTACCTCATCTTGGATATGATATTCATCCCATTGTGCCTCTCTGTGTGTCCCCAATGGCACCTTATTCCCTATATAGTGCACTTATTTTGAACAGATATAGGGAAAAGGGTTCAATTTGGGATGCACCCACTCTGTGTTCTTCGGTCCTTCTTCCCTGTCTGTCAGTATGACCATGACACTTATCGCTGTCTTTCCTTCCTCTCTTCCTCCTCTTGTCTGGAAACTGCGTTCTACCATGGAACATTCCATCAACTATCCTAGGTAGTAAAGGTACTCTCCACACTTTACTTCCTCAAACTCCATGTGGTCACGACTGTCTCAAATCCGCTGTCTGTGGCCTTATATGGTAGTCACATGACAGTCTAAAGTTCACTGTCTGTGGCGTTATATGCTGATTTCATTAAGCATGTAAAGTCATGAGCATAATTGCATTGCTTTATGTTGCTACTATTTAAAATGTATGTGTGTCACGGTACCAAGGTAGGTCGCTGCTTAATACTTTGCGGTCAGCTCACACTTTTCGATAAGGAGTGGATTGTTTCATTTCTGCTTGATGCATTAAGACCATAAAGACATTGACAAAGGGGGGATATGTGATGTCCACTCCACTCTGCTTGTACCTGATGCCAGTGCAGCCCTGACCACCGGTAATGCTTCATCTTTTTCAACGTATTGATGGGTAATGGGGTGTGATGAGTTAAAGGCTATATCTGGCCCCAGTGTCTGACCAACCTGAGTGTTGTGGGCAGTGGGCAATGGGCTGGGCACCCCATGGGCTGGGAAGCACCTTATCCTGGCTGGCTGTGCTGCTGTGCTGCTGTGCCGCTCTCCACAGAGGGTAAGTGGACCTCTGATCTCTGCCCGTTTGCCTCTCCTACCCAGGGCTCAGGGAAAGAGAAGGTTGGCTTCGAAGGTCCCTACTGAGCATTCCAGGTAAACAGCTTTGCTTTGTTCATTTGATTCCTTAACAGTTGAATCATTGGATCATTCAAGACTAGCAGGTCTAAAGAGCAAGTCACCGTTTGGTTTGTTTGTTTCATCCATAGGAGTTATGTTATGTGACATGTCCTGCCGCGGGAGCTGGATTGACAGTCTTCAATGAAAGACAATGTTCATATCATTGTCTGGGTGGGTGAAAATGTATGTGGGGTGAAAATATGAAAATATGAATGATAATTCAGCAAGTTATGAGTATCTGTAGGGATATGTGTATTTTAGGCATAAATGAGTTTGAAGGCATGACCTTTGGCATTATAGGAATCGTGGGACTCTAAAATTCCATTCCAGTGTTCCATTTCCATTCTAAAGTCAATTATTTTCATGTTATCACCTGTAATCACCTGTAATATTGTCAACAAGCTCTCAGTCTCACGGCAAAATTAGCCATTCATCCATGTTTATCAAATGTTTATTAAATCAAGTGTATAAGCTAACGTTTAGACATTATCTCTACATTTTTAAGGTTACGGTTAAGTTCAGGCATTAACCTTGGGATAGGCTTAAAACATAAATATAAAAACCAACTTTCTATTGCTGTATTTGAGCATGCAACCTTTCGCACTAGAGGCAGATGCTTACAAAACCTACTTGAAGGTAAAAGAGCTCACTGTTGCCCCTAGTGGCCGGTTTACACGTCATCTCCCAACGTCCTCAGACATGGATGGACGTCAAATACTGACTTGTATTACGGGTGACCTGGCTGAACAATGTAGCATTACTGTCTAAGTAAGCCAGGTAAGAGGTGTGTTTATGAAAATAAATGAGCATGGTACAATGAAAATTGAAAGTCAAATCAAATTAGTTTGTACAGGTAAGTAGACACCATATCCATAAATTAATCAAATGTATGAGGAACCATTTCATATATCTGTGATTTGGAGCTCTTTCCATTGCCTGCAGTACATCAATATTTTTCACTGTGATTTTATATCTAGGTACATTACACACGCTTGAATATGATTGGGATATAAAACACACACAGAGTAGACATTTTGTACTTTCCTTTAATCACTCACGGCAACAGTGCAAAGATCAACTACCCTTCACGAAGGTAAGTGCTATTTATTTGGTAATGGCTGTTCAGGTTGTGTGGCCGTTCATAGAGATTGGATGATTACATTTTTTAGCGCCCATCTTGTTTTGATCTTTTCTCTGAATATTGAAAAGGTCAAATTAGCTTTTTCTGATATTGCTTATACACATTATTTTCAACCTTTTATTTGGTCTGCAAGTGTAACAGAGTTAAGAACGAACATTATGATCGCTCCACAGCTATCTTGCTATCCAATCGGTAACTTTTGGGTGGCTCAAGCCGTTGGAATGTTATCAAGGAGGTGCGGTCACGTGTGTTGCGAAGCAGAGGATCACTGGTTTGAGCCCAGTATGGGGCAGTCGTACAGTGGAGGAAGCTAAGCTGTTAGCAGGCAATCCCTCATGCCTGTACAACTGAATGACAGGGTGCTTTCAGACTCCGATCTGCCCTAGGAATGGGATGTTGCCTCTAAAACTGAATGAAATGATGCTTAGAGAGTCTGAGTATCTGCACTAGGAATGGGATGAGATTTCCAATGCTCAAGTCTGGTTGTAATAGCACAATGCTGCTTAAATGAACAAAACTATTATAAAAATAAAAAGTGAACCTTTATTCATCTAGGCAAGTCAGTTAAGAACAGATTCTTATTTCCAATGATGGCCTACACTGGCCAAACACGGATGATGCAAGGCTAATTGTGCGCCACCCTATGGGACTCCCAATCACAGCCGGTTGTGATACAGCCTGGATTCAAACCAGGGTGTCTATAGTGACACCTCTAGCACTGAGATGCAGTGCCTTAGACCGCTGTGCCACTCGGATGAAGGTTCTTTTGTTGGGTTTTTGTGATAATGGTTCACCTACCATGACATGTTTGTAAGACCGACACCTTGGCATCTTGACACATTTTACGCAGAAAAATAACGTTTTAAGGATATGTCAAGTCTAAACCAACGAGTCATGAGGTGTACTGTAGGTCTACAGCTTCAGAACTGTAGGATGTGACGTACTGCAGATTACGCATGGCTAGCTCATCATAATGTGATGTACTGTAGACTATACGCACGGCTAGGTCATCAGGATGTGACGTACTGTAGACTATACGCACGGCTAGGTCATCAGGATGTGACGTACTGTAGACTATAGGTATGGCTAGCTCATCAGGATGTGATGTACTGTAGACTATAGGTATGGCTAGCTCATCAGGATGTGACGTACTTTAGACTACATGCACGGCTAGGTCATCAGAATGTGATGTACTGTAGACTACACGCACGACTAGGTCATCAGAATGTGATGTACTGTAGACTACACGCACGGCTAGGTCATCAGAATGTGACAAACTGTAGACTATACACATTTCTAGGTCATCAGGATGTGACGTACTGTAGACTATAGGTATGGCTAGCTCATCAGGATGTGACGTACTGTAGACTATAGGTATGGCTAGCTCATCAGGATGTAACGTACTGTAGACTACACGCACGGCTAGGTCATTGGAATGTGACGTACTGTAGACTACACGCACGACTAGGTCATCAGAATGTGACGTACTGTAGACTATACGCACGGCTAGGTCATCAGGATGTGACGTACTGTAGACTACACGCACGGCTAGGTCATCAGGATGTAACGTACTGTAGACTATACGTATGGCTAGCTCATCAGGATGTGACGTACTGTAGACTATACGTATGGCTAGCTCATCAGGATGTGACGTACTGTAGACTATACGTATGGCTAGCTCATCAGGATGTGACGTACTGTAGACTATACGTATGGCTAGCTCATCAGGATGTGACGTACTGTAGACTATACACACGGCTAGCTCATCAGGATGTGACGTACTGTAGACTATAGGTATGGCTAGCTCATCAGGATGTGACGTACTGTAGACTATACGTACGGCTAGCTCATCAGGATGTGACGTACTGTAGACTATACACACGGCTAGCTCATCAGGATGTGACGTACTGTAGACTATAGGTATGGCTAGCTCATCAGGATGTGATGTACTGTAGACTATAGGTATGGCTAGCTCATCAGGATGTGACGTACTGTAGACTACACGCACGGCTAGGTCATCAGAATGTGATGTACTGTAGACGACACGCACGGCTAGGTCATCAGAATGTGACAAACTTTAGACTATACACATTTCTAGGTCATCAGGATGTGACGTACTGTAGACTATAGGTATGGCTAGCTCATCAGGATGTGATGTACTGTAGACTATAGGTATGGCTAGCTCATCAGGATGTGACGTACTGTAGACTACACGCACGGCTAGGTCATCAGAATGTGATGTACTGTAGACGACACGCACGGCTAGGTCATCAGAATGTGACAAACTTTAGACTATACACATTTCTAGGTCATCAGGATGTGACGTACTGTAGACTATAGGTATGGCTAGCTCATCAGGATGTGACGTACTGTAGACTACACGCACGGCTAGGTCATCAGGATGTAACGTACTGTAGACTATACGTATGGCTAGCTCATCAGGATGTGACGTACTGTAGACTATACGTATGGCTAGCTCATCAGGATGTGACGTACTGTAGACTATACGTATGGCTAGCTCATCAGAATGTGACAAACTTTAGACTATACGTATTTCTAGGTCATCAGGATGTGACGTACTGTAGGTTATAGGTATGGCTAGCTCATCAGGATGTGACGTACTGTAGACTATACGTACAGCTAGCTCATCAGGATGTGATGTACTGTAGACTACACGCACGGCTAGCTCATCAGAATGTGATGTACTGTAGACTACACGCACGGCTAGGTCATGAGAATGTGACAAACTGTAGACTATACACATTTCTAGGTCATCAGGATGTGACGTACTGTAGACTATAGGTATGGCTAGCTCATCAGGATGTGACGTACTGTAGACTATACACACAGCTAGCTCATCAGGATGTGACGTACTGTAGACTATACACACGGCTAGCTCATCAGGATGTGATGTACTGTAGACTATACGTATGGCTAGGTCATCAGAATGTGACAAACTTTAGACTATACACATTTCTAGGTCATCAGGATGTGACGTACTGTAGACTATAGGTATGGCTAGCTCATCAGGATGTGACGTACTGTAGACTATACGTATGGCTAGCTCATCAGGATGTGACGTACTGTAGACTATACGTATGGCTAGCTCATCAGGATGTGACGTACTGTAGACTATACGTATGGCTAGCTCATCAGGATGTGACGTACTGTAGACTATACGTATGGCTAGCTCATCAGGATCATACTGTAGACTATGCTGACAGGATGTGACTTTGTAGACTATACACATTTCTAGCTCATCAGGATGTGACGTACTGTAGACTATAGGTATGGCTAGCTCATCAGGATGTGATGTACTGTAGACTATAGGTATGGCTAGCTCATCAGGATGTGATGTACTGTAGACTACACGCACGGCTAGGTCATCAGAATGTGATGTACTGTAGACCTACACGCACGGCTAGGTCATCAGA
Organism: Oncorhynchus nerka; assembly: GCF_034236695.1. NCBI lineage: Eukaryota > Metazoa > Chordata > Actinopteri > Salmoniformes > Salmonidae > Oncorhynchus > Oncorhynchus nerka. The sequence continues at coordinate 1,845,137 of NC_088423.1, forward strand.
ATGTGACAAACTTTAGACTATACACATTTCTAGGTCATCAGGATGTGACGTACTGTAGACTATAGGTATGGCTAGCTCATCAGGATGTGACGTACTGTAGACTACACGCACGGCTAGGTCATCAGGATGTAACGTACTGTAGACTATACGTATGGCTAGCTCATCAGGATGTGACGTACTGTAGACTATACGTATGGCTAGCTCATCAGGATGTGACGTACTGTAGACTATACGCTCATCAGGATGGCTAGCTCATCAGGATGTGATGTACTGTAGACTATACGTATGGCTAGCTCATCAGGATGTGACGTACTGTAGACTATACGTATGGCTAGCTCATCAGGATGTGACGTACTGTAGACTATACGTATGGCTAGCTCATCAGGATGTGATGTACTGTAGACTACACGCACGGCTAGGTCATCAGAATGTGATGTACTGTAGACTACACGCACGGCTAGGTCATCAGAATGTGACAAACTGTAGACTATACACATTTCTAGGTCATCAGGATGTGACGTACTGTAGACTATAGGTATGGCTAGCTCATCAGGATGTGACGTACTGTAGACTATACACACAGCTAGGTCATCAGGATGTGACGTACTGTAGACTATAGGTATGGCTAGCTCATCAGGATGTGATGTACTGTAGACTATAGGTATGGCTAGCTCATCAGGATGTGACGTACTGTAGACTACACGCACGGCTAGGTCATCAGAATGTGATGTACTGTAGACTACACGCACGGCTAGGTCATCAGAATGTGATGTACTGTAGACTACACGCACGGCTAGGTCATCAGAATGTGACAAACTTTAGACTATACACATTTCTAGGTCATCAGGATGTGACGTACTGTAGACTATAGGTATGGCTAGCTCATCAGGATGTGACGTACTGTAGACTATAGGTATGGCTAGCTCATCAGGATGTAACGTACTGTAGACTACACGCACGGCTAGGTCATCAGGATGTGACGTACTGTAGACTACACGCACGGCTAGGTCATCAGGATGTAACGTACTGTAGACTATACGTATGGCTAGCTCATCAGGATGTGACGTACTGTAGACTATACGTATGGCTAGCTCATCAGGATGTGACGTACTGTAGACTATACGTATGGCTAGCTCATCAGGATGTGACGTACTGTAGACTATACGTATGGCTAGCTCATCAGGATGTGACGTACTGTAGACTATACGTATGGCTAGCTCATCAGGATGTGATGTACTGTAGACTATAGGTATGGCTAGCTCATCAGGATGTGATGTACTGTAGACTACACGCACGGCTAGGTCATCAGAATGTGACAAACTGTAGACTATACACATTTCTAGGTCATCAGGATGTGACGTACTGTAGACTATAGGTATGGCTAGCTCATCAGGATGTGACGTACTGTAGACTATACACACAGCTAGCTCATCAGGATGTGACGTACTGTAGACTATACACACGGCTAGCTCATCAGGATGTGATGTACTGTAGACTACACGCACGGCTAGGTCATGAGAATGTGACAAACTGTAGACTATACACATTTCTAGGTCATCAGGATGTGACGTACTGTAGACTATAGGTATGGCTAGCTCATCAGGATGTGACGTACTGTAGACTATACGTATGGCTAGCTCATCAGGATGTGACGGCTAGCTCATCAGGATGTGACGTACTGTAGACTATACACACGGCTAGCTCATCAGATGTGACATACTGTAGACTCTACATACGGCTAGCTCATCAGGATGTGATGTACTGTAGACTATACGTATGGCTAGCTCATCAGGATGTGACGTACTGTAGACTATACGTATGGCTAGCTCATCAGGATGTGACGTACTGTAGACAATACGTATGGCTAGCTCATCAGGATATGACATACTGTAGACTATACACACAGCTAGCTCATCAGGATGTGACGTACTGTAGACTATACACACGGCTAGCTCATCAGGATGTGATGTACTGTAGACTATACGTATGGCTAGCTCATCAGGATGTGACGTACTGTAGACTATACGTATGGCTAGCTCATCAGGATGTGATGTACTGTAGACTACACGCACGGCTAGGTCATCAGAATGTGATGTACTGTAGACTACACGCACGGCTAGGTCATCAGAATGTGACAAACTGTAGACTATACACATTTCTAGGTCATCAGGATGTGACGTACTGTAGACTATAAGTATGGCTAGCTCATCAGGATGTGATGTACTGTAGACTACACGCACGGCTAGGTCATCAGAATGTGATGTAGACTATACACATTTCTAGTCATCAGGATGTGACGACTATACGTATGGCTAGCTCATCAGAATGTGACGTACTGTAGACTATACGCATGGCTAGGTCATCAGGATGTGACGTACTGTAGACTATACGTATGGCTAGCTCATCAGGATGTGACGTACTGTAGACTATACGTATGGCTAGCTCATCAGGATGTGACGTACTGTAGACTATACGTATGGCTAGCTCATCAGGATGTGACGTACTGTAGACTACACGCACGGCTAGGTCATCAGAATGTGATGTACTGTAGACTACACGCACGGCTAGGTCATCAGAATGTGATGTACTGTAGACTACACGCACGGCTAGGTCATCAGAATGTGACAAACTGTAGACTATACACATTTCTAGGTCATCAGGATGTGACGTACTGTAGACTATAGGTATGGCTAGCTCATCAGGATGTGACGTACTGTAGACTATACACACAGCTAGCTCATCAGGATGTGACGTACTGTAGACTATACACTAGCTCATCAGGATGTGACTAGCTCATCAGCTCATCAGATGTGATGTACTGTAGACTACACGCATGGCTAGCTCATCAGTGTGACATGAGAATGTGACAAACTGTAGACTATACACATTTCTAGGTCATCAGGATGTGACGTACTGTAGACTATAGGTATGGCTAGCTCATCAGGATGTGACGTACTGTAGACTATACGTATGGCTAGCTCATCAGGATGTGACGTACTGTAGACTATACGTATGGCTAGCTCATCAGGATGTGACGTACTGTAGACTATACGTATGGCTAGCTCATCAGGATGTGACGTACTGTAGACAATACGTATGGCTAGCTCATCAGGATATGACATACTGTAGACTATACGTATGGCTAGCTCATCAGGATATGAGACATACTGGCTAGACTGTGATACTGTAGACTATACACACAGCTAGCTCATCAGGATGTGACGTACTGTAGACTATACACACGGCTTGCTCATCAGGATGTGATGTACTGTAGACTATACGTATGGCTGGCTCATCAGGATGTGACGTACTGTAGACTATACGTATGGCTAGCTCATCAGGATGTGATGTACTGTAGACTATAGGTATGGCTAGTTCATCAGGATGTAACGTACTGTAGCCTACACGCACGGCTAGGTCATCAGAATGTGACATACTGTAGACTACACGCACGGCTAGGTCATCAGAATGTGACGTACTGTAGACTATACGCATGGCTAGCTCATCAGGATGTGACGTACTGTAGACTATACGTATGGCTAGCTCATCAGGATGTGACGTACTGTAGACTATACGTATGGCTAGCTCATCAGGATGTGATGTACTGTAGACTACACGCACGGCTAGGTCATGAGAATGTGACAAACTGTAGACTATACACATTTCTATGTCATCAGGATGTGACGTACTCTGGACTATAGGTATGGCTAGCTCATCAGGATGTGACGTACTGTAGACTATACATATGGCTAGCTCATCAGGATGTGACGTACTGTAGACTATACGTATGGCTAGCTCATCAGGATGTGACGTACTGTAGACTATACACACGGCTAGCTCATCAGGATGTGACATACTGTAGACTCTACATACGGCTAGCTCATCAGGATGTGATGTACTGTAGACTAAACGTATGGCTAGCTCATCAGGATGTGACGTACTCTAGACTATACGTATGGCTAGCTCATCAGGATGTGACGTACTGTAGACAATACGTATGGCTAGCTCATCAGGATATGACATACTGTAGACTATACACACAGCTAGCTCATCAGGATGTGACGTACTGTAGACTATACACACGGCTAGCTCATCAGGATGTGATGTACTGTAGACTATACGTATGGCTAGCTCATCAGGATGTGACGTACTGTAGACTATACGTATGGCTAGCTCATCAGGATGTGATGTACTGTAGACTACACGCACGGCTAGGTCATCAGAATGTGATGTACTGTAGACTACACGCACGGCTAGGTCATCAGAATGTGACAAACTGTAGACTATACACATTTCTAGGTCATCAGGATGTGATGTACTGTAGACTATAAGTATGGCTAGCTCATCAGGATGTGATGTACTGTAGACTACACGCACGGCTAGGTCATGAGAATGTGACAAACTGTAGACTATACACATTTCTAGGTCATCAGGATGTGACGTACTGTAGACTATACGTATGGCTAGCTCATCAGAATGTGACGTACTGTAGACTATACGCATGGCTAGGTCATCAGGATGTGACGTACTGTAGACTATACGTATGGCTAGCTCATCAGGATGTGACGTACTGTAGACTATACGTATGGCTAGCTCATCAGGATGTGATGTACTGTAGACTATAGGTATGGCTAGCTCATCAGGATGTGACGTACTGTAGACTACACGCACGGCTAGGTCATCAGAATGTGATGTACTGTAGACTACACGCACGGCTAGGTCATCAGAATGTGATGTACTGTAGACTACACGCATGGCTAGGTCATCAGAATGTGACAAACTGTAGACTATACACATTTCTAGGTCATCAGGATGTGACGTACTGTAGACTATAGGTATGGCTAGCTCATCAGGATGTGACGTACTGTAGACTATACACACGGCTAGCTCATCAGGATGTGACGTACTGTAGACTATACGTATGGCTAGCTCATCAGGATGTGACATACTGTAGACTATACGTATTGCTAGCTCATCAGGATGTGACGTACTGTAGACTATACGTATGGCTAGCTCATCAGGATGTGACTTACTGTAGACTATACACACGGCTAGGTCATCAGGATGTGATGTACTGTAGACTATACACACGGCTAGCTCATCAGGATGTGACATACTGTAGACTATACGTATTGCTAGCTCATCAGGATGTGACGTACTGGACTATACGGCTAGCTCATCAGGATGTGACGTACTGTAGACTATACACACGGCTAGCTCATCAGCATGTGACGTACTGTAGACTATACGTATGGCTAGCTCATCAGGATGTGACGTACTGTAGACTATACGTATGGCTAGCTCATCAGGATGTGACATACTGTAGACTATACGTATTGCTATCTCATCAGGATGTGACGTACTGTAGACTATACGTATGGCTAGCTCATCAGGATGTGAGGTACTGTAGACTATACACACGGCTAGCTCATCAGGATGTGAGGTACTGTAGACTTTACACACGGCTAGCTCATCAGGATGTGATGTACTGTAGACTATACGTATGGCTAGCTCATGAGGATGTGACGTCTAGACTATACACACGGCTAGCTCATCAGGATGTGATGTACTGTAGACTATAGGTATGGCTAGCTCATCAGGATGTGATGTACTGTAGACTATACGTATGGCTAGCTCATGAGGATGTGACGTACTGTAGACTATACACACGGCTAGCTCATCAGGATGTGACGTACTGTAGACTATACGTATGGCTAGCTCATCAGGATGTGACATACTGTAGACTATACGTATTGCTAGCTCATCAGGATGTGACGTACTGTAGACTATACGTATGGCTAGCTCATCAGGATGTGACTTACTGTAGACTATACACACGGCTAGGTCATCAGGATGTGATGTACTGTAGACTATACACACGGCTAGCTCATCAGGATGTGACATACTGTAGACTATACGTATTGCTAGCTCATCAGGATGTGACGTACTGTAGACTATACGTATGGCTAGCTCATCAGGATGTGACGTACTGTAGACTATACACACGGCTAGCTCATCAGCATGTGACGTACTGTAGACTATACGTATGGCTAGCTCATCAGGATGTGACGTACTGTAGACTATACGTATGGCTAGCTCATCAGGATGTGACATACTGTAGACTATACGTATTGCTATCTCATCAGGATGTGACGTACTGTAGACTATACGTATGGCTAGCTCATCAGGATGTGAGGTACTGTAGACTATACACACGGCTAGCTCATCAGGATGTGAGGTACTGTAGACTCTACACACGGCTAGCTCATCAGGATGTGATGTACTGTAGACTATACGTATGGCTAGCTCATCAGGATGTGACGTACTGTAGACTATACACACGGCTAGCTCATCAGGATGTGATGTACTGTAGACTATAGGTATGGCTAGCTCAGGATGTGATGTACTGTAGACTATACGTATGGCTAGCTCATGAGGATGTGACGTACTGTAGACTATACACACGGCTAGCTCATCAGGATGTGACGTACTGTAGACTATACAGTACTAGACGCAGAGTGACCCTGCCTCACACAGGAAGCAGCGCAGGTCCTAATCCAGGCACTTGTCATCTCCCGTCTGGATTACTGCAACTCGCTGTTGGCTGGGCTCCTGCCTGTGCCATTAAACCCCTACAACTCATCCAGAACGCCGCAGCCCGTCTGGTGTTCAACCTTCCCAAGTTCTCTCACGTCACCCCGCTCCTCCGCTCCCTCCACTGGCTTCCAGTCATCCGCTACAAGACCATGGTGCTTGCCTACGGAGCTGTGAGGGGAACGGCACCTCAGTACCTCCAGGCTCTGATCAGGCCCTAGCTCATCCACCTCTGGCCTGCTCGCCTCCCTACCACTGAGGAAGTACAGTTCCCGCTCAGCCCAGTCAAAACTGTTCGCTGCTCTGGCCCCCCAATGGTGGAACAAACTCCCTCACGACGCCAGGACAGCGGAGTCAATCACCACCTTCCGGAGACACCTGAAACCCCACCTCTTTAAGGAATACCTAGGATAGGATAAGTAATCCCTCTCACCCCCCCTCCCCCTGAAAAGATTTAGATGCACTACTGTTCCACTGGAGGTCATAAGGTGAATGCACCAATTTGTAAGTCGCTCTGGATAAGAGCGTCTGCTAAATGACTTAAATGTAAATGTAAATGTACTGTAGACTATAGGTATGGCTAGCTCATCAGGATGTGACGTACTGTAGACTATACACACGGCTAGCTCATCAGGATGTGATGTACTGTAGACTATACACATGGCTAGCTCATCAGGATGTGACGTACTGTAGACTATAGGTATGGCTAGCTCATCAGGATGTGACGTACTGTAGACTATACACACGGCTAGCTCATCAGGATGTGATTTACTGTAGACTATACGTATGGCTAGCTCATGAGGATGTGATGTACTGTAGACTATACGTATGGCTAGCTCATGAGGATGTGATGTACTGTAGACTATACGTATGGCTAGCTCATGAGGATGTGACGTACTGTAGACTATACGTATGGCTAGCTCATCAGGATGTGACGTACTGTAGACTATACACACGGCTACCTCATCAGGATGTGACGTACTGTAGACTATACACACGGCTAGCTCATCAGGATGTGACGTACTGTAGACTATACACACGGCTAGCTCATCAGGATGTGACGTACTGTAGACTATACAGTACTAGACGCAGAGTACGACCCTGCCTCACACAGGAAGCAGCGCAGGTCCTAATCCAGGCACTTGTCATCTCCCGTCTGGATTACTGCAACTCGCTGTTGGCTGGGCTCCCTGCCTGTGCCATTAAACCCCTACAACTCATCCAGAACGCCGCAGCCCATCTGGTGTTCAACCTTCCCAAGTTCTCTCACGTCACCCCGCTCCTCCGCTCTCTCCACTGGCTTCCAGTTGAAGCTCATCCGCTACAAGACCATGGTGACGGAGCTGTGACGGCACCTCAGTAGACTCCAGGCTCTGACAGGCCCTACACCCAAACAAGGGCACTGCGTTCATCCACCTCTGGCCTGCTCACCACTGAGGAAGTACAGTTCCCGCGCAGCCCATCAAAACTGTGAATGGTGGAACAAACTCCTCACGTCAATCACCACCTTCCGAGACACCTGAAACCCCACCTAGGAATACCTAGGGTAGGATAAAGTAATCCTTCTCACCCCCCCCTTAAAAGATTTAGATGCACTATTGTAAAGTGGCTGTTCCACTGGATGTCTTAAGGTGAACACACCAATTTGTAAGTCGCTCTGGATAAGAGCGTCTGCTAAATGACTTAAATGTAAATGTAATGTAAATATACACACGGCTAGCTCATCAGGATGTGATATACTGTAGACTATACACATGGCTAGCTCATCAGGATGTGACGTACTGTAGACTATACACACGGCTAGCTCATCAGGATGTGACGTACTGTAGACTATAGGTATGGCTAGCTCATCAGGATGTGACGTACTGTAGACTATACACACGGCTAGCTCATCAGGATGTGATGTACTGTAGACTATACACATGGCTAGCTCATCAGGATGTGACGTACTGTAGACTATACACACGGCTAGCTCATCAGGATGTGACGTACTGTAGACTATAGGTATGGCTAGCTCATCAGGATGTGACGTACTGTAGACTATACACACGGCTAGCTCATCAGGATGTGACGTACTGTAGACTATAGGTATGGCTAGCTCATCAGGATGTGACGTACTGTAGACTATACGTATGGCTAGCTCATCAGGATGTGACGTACTGTAGACTATACACACGGCTAGCTCATCAGCATGTGACGTACTGTAGACTATACGTATGGCTAGCTCATCAGGATGTGACGTACTGTAGACTATACGTATGGCTAGCTCATCAGGATGTGACATACTGTAGACTATACGTATTGCTATCTCATCAGGATGTGACGTACTGTAGACTATACGTATGGCTAGCTCATCAGGATGTGAGGTACTGTAGACTATACACACGGCTAGCTCATCAGGATGTGAGGTACTGTAGACTTTACACACGGCTAGCTCATCAGGATGTGATGTACTGTAGACTATACGTATGGCTAGCTCATGAGGATGTGACGTACTGTAGACTATACACACGGCTAGCTCATCAGGATGTGATGTACTGTAGACTATAGGTATGGCTAGCTCATCAGGATGTGATGTACTGTAGACTATACGTATGGCTAGCTCATGAGGATGTGACGTACTGTAGACTATACACACGGCTAGCTCATCAGGATGTGACGTACTGTAGACTATACGTATGGCTAGCTCATCAGGATGTGACATACTGTAGACTATACGTATTGCTAGCTCATCAGGATGTGACGTACTGTAGACTATACGTATGGCTAGCTCATCAGGATGTGACTTACTGTAGACTATACACACGGCTAGGTCATCAGGATGTGATGTACTGTAGACTATACACACGGCTAGCTCATCAGGATGTGACATACTGTAGACTATACGTATTGCTAGCTCATCAGGATGTGACGTACTGTAGACTATACGTATGGCTAGCTCATCAGGATGTGACGTACTGTAGACTATACACACGGCTAGCTCATCAGCATGTGACGTACTGTAGACTATACGTATGGCTAGCTCATCAGGATGTGACGTACTGTAGACTATACGTATGGCTAGCTCATCAGGATGTGACATACTGTAGACTATACGTATTGCTATCTCATCAGGATGTGACGTACTGTAGACTATACGTATGGCTAGCTCATCAGGATGTGAGGTACTGTAGACTATACACACGGCTAGCTCATCAGGATGTGAGGTACTGTAGACTTTACACACGGCTAGCTCATCAGGATGTGATGTACTGTAGACTATACGTATGGCTAGCTCATGAGGATGTGACGTACTGTAGACTATACACACGGCTAGCTCATCAGGATGTGATGTACTGTAGACTATAGGTATGGCTAGCTCATCAGGATGTGATGTACTGTAGACTATACGTATGGCTAGCTCATGAGGATGTGACGTACTGTAGACTATACACACGGCTAGCTCATCAGGATGTGACGTACTGTAGACTATACAGTACTAGACGCAGAGTACGACCCTGCCTCACACAGGAAGCAGCGCAGGTCCTAATCCAGGCACTTGTCATCTCCCGTCTGGATTACTGCAACTCGCTGTTGGCTGGGCTCCCTGCCTGTGCCATTAAACCCCTACAACTCATCCAGAACGCCGCAGCCCATCTGGTGTTCAACCTTCCCAAGTTCTCTCACGTCACCCCGCTCCTCCGCTCTCTCCACTGGCTTCCAGTTGAAGCTCGCATCCGCTACAAGACCATGGTGCTTGCCTACGGAGCTGTGAGGGGAACGGCACCTCAGTACCTCCAGGCTCTGATCAGGCCCTACACCCAAACAAGGGCACTGCGTTCATCCACCTCTGGCCTGCTCGCCTCCCTACCACTGAGGAAGTACAGTTCCCGCGCAGCCCAGTCAAAACTGTTCGCTGCTCTGGCCCCCAATGGTGGAACAAACTCCCTCACGACGCCAGGACAGCGGAGTCAATCACCACCTTCCGGAGACACCTGAAACCCCACCTCTTTAAGGAATACCTAGGATAGGATAAAGTAATCCCTCTCACCCCCTCCCCCTGAAAAGATTTAGATGCACTACTGTTCCACTGGAGGTCATAAGGTGAATGCACCAATTTGTAAGTCGCTCTGGATAAGAGCGTCTGCTAAATGACTTAAATGTAAATGTAAATGAAACACCACTAGCTTTCAGGAATGACCTGTAGACTATACACACGGTAGCTCATCCTTGATGTCACCCCCTATAAAAGATTTAGATGCACTATTGTAAAGGTGGCTGTTCCACTGGATGTCTTAAGGTGAACGCAGCTCATCAGTAAGTGATTTACTGGACTAAGAGCTAGCTCAAATGACTTAAATGTAAATGTAATGTAAATATACACACGGCTAGCTCATCAGGATGTGATATACTGTAGACTATACACATGGCTAGCTCATCAGGATGTGACGTACTGTAGACTATACACACGGCTAGCTCATCAGGATGTGACGTACTGTAGACTATAGGTATGGCTAGCTCATCAGGATGTGACGTACTGTAGACTATACACACGGCTAGGTCATCAGGATGTGATGTACTGTAGACTATACGTATGGCTAGACCCTGCCTCACACAGGAAGCAGCGCAGGTCTGTCCAGGCACTTGTCATCTCCGACTGGATTACACACGGCTAGCTGGGCATCAGGATGTCATCCAGACATACTGGTGTTCAGACTTCCCATTCTCTCACACGGCTAGCTCATCAGGATGTGACCATGGTGCTGTAGACTGTAGGTATGGCTAGGCTCTGATCAGGCCCTGTGACAAGGGCACTGTAGACTCATACACATGGCTCCCTCCATCAGGATGTGACCCAGTCAAAACTGTAGACTATACCCCCAATGGTGGCAAACTCCCTCAGGGATGTGATAATCACCACCTTCCGGAGACACCTAAACCCACCTCTTTCAGGCTCCTAGGGTAGGATAAAGTAATCCTTCTCACCCCCCTTAAAAGATTTAGATGCACTATTGTAAAGTGGCTGTTCCACTGGCTTAAGCTCATCAGGATGTGACGTCTGCTAAATGACTTAAATGTAAATGTAATGTAAATGGCTAGCTCATCAGGATGTGATATACTGTAGACTATACACATGGCTAGCTCATCAGGATGTGATGTACTGTAGACTATACACATGGCTAGCTCATCAGGATGTGACGTACTGTAGACTATACACACGGCTAGCTCATCAGGATGTGACATACTGTAGACTATACACACGGCTAGCTCATCAGGATGTGATGTACTGTAGACTATACGTATGGCTAGCTCATCAGGATGTGACGTACTGTAGACTATACACACGGCTACCTCATCAGGATGTGACGTACTGTAGACTATACACACGGCTAGCTCATCAGGATGTGATATACTGTAGACTATACACATGGCTAGCTCATCAGGATGTGACGTACTGTAGACTATACACACGGCTAGCTCATCAGGATGTGACGTACTGTAGACTATAGGTATGGCTAGCTCATCAGGATGTGACGTACTGTAGACTATACACATGGCTAGCTCATCAGGATGTGACGTACTGTAGACTATAGGTATGGCTAGCTCATCAGGATGTGACGTACTGTAGACTATACACACGGCTAGCTCATCAGGATGTGATGTACTGTAGACTATACACATGGCTAGCTCATCAGGATGTGACGTACTGTAGACTATAGGTATGGCTAGCTCATCAGGATGTGACGTACTGTAGACTATACGTATGGCTAGGTCATCAGAATGTGACGTACTGTAGACTATAGGTATGGCTAGCTCATCAGGATGTGACGTACTGTAGACTATACACACGGCTAGCTCATCAGGATGTGATTTACTGTAGACTATACGTATGGCTAGCTCATGAGGATGTGATGTACTGTAGACTATACGTATGGCTAGCTCATGAGGATGTGATGTACTGTAGACTATACGTATGGCTAGCTCATGAGGATGTGACGTACTGTAGACTATACGTATGGCTAGCTCATCAGGATGTGACGTACTGTAGACTATACACACGGCTAGCTCATCAGGATGTGATGTACTGTAGACTATACGTATGGCTAGCTCATCAGGATGTGACGTACTGTAGACTATACGTATGGCTAGCTCATCAGGATGTGACGTACTGTAGACTATACACACGGCTAGCTCATCAGGATGTGACGTACTGTAGACTATACACACGGCTAGCTCATCAGGATGTGACGTACTGTAGACTATACACACGGCTAGATCATCAGGATGTGATGTACTGTAGACTATACACACGGCTAGCTCATCAGGATGTGACGTACTGTAGACTATACACACGGCTAGGTCATCAGGATGTGACGTACTGTAGACTATACACACGGCTAGCTCATCAGGATGTGATGTACTGTAGACTATACACACGGCTAGCTCATCAGGATGGCTAGCTCATCAGGATGTGACGTACTGTAGACTATACACACGGCTAGCTCATGAGGATGTGACGTACTGTAGACTATACACACGGCTAGCTCATCAGGATGTGATGTACTGTAGACTATACACACGGCTAGCTCATCAGGATGTGATGTACTGTAGACTATACACACGGCTAGCTCATCAGGATGTGATGTACTGTAGACTATACACACGGCTAGCTCATCAGGATGTGATGTAATGTAGACTATACACACGGCTAGCTCATCAGGATGTGATGTACTGTAGACTATACGTATGGCTAGCTGGACACTAGCTGTGCCTTGCGTCGTCACTGAAATATACTGTATACGTTCTTTGGACACTGTCCTTAAGTAGCATATTGTGTGCCAACTGCAGATGTCACCATCTTAAATACCACCCTACTCCCTAAATAGTGCACTACTTTTGACCAGGGCTCTGGTCAAAAGTAGTGCACTATAAAGGGAATAGGATGCCACCTGGAACGCAGACAGTACTAGCCTGGAGGTGGCAGAAGGCGAGCCATGGGGAGAGATGGAGAGAAGTGTTGACATAGCAGAAAACTGACACAACACACTGAGTCTAATTTTGGGCTTTCGCCATGGAGTGTGTCCTCTGTCTCATACAGGGTGTGCGAACAGGTGTAGGATCGCATCTACAGTACAGGGTTGTGAGGCTGTGAAGATCCAGCCCTTTCATCTGGTTTTACCTAATCATATAACGCTAGTACAACATGTTTGCACAGCCTTTAGCTAGGCCCCTACATTATCCATTCAGATACTAGCTGTTATTTGGTCATTGTAATAATGTAGTTACAACTTCTGAGAATGTCTTATTACTCCAACTCCTTTACGCTCTGGTAGTACGGTTTAAATCACAGTTTGTTGAGATGTGGAGGTCCTTTGTGAGGTAAACATTTACATATAGTCAGATTCCAATGTTGGTGAAGCTGCCCTTAGAGTCTCAGAATCTAATTTCCATTGATTGCGTCCAAAATAACAGCCTGGTCAAAAGTATTACAATATAGGGAATAGGTTACCATTTGGAATACAGCCTAGGGAAGTGGATATGTCATAATACCACACCAATAGCCTGCCAGCAACAGTGCATTTAATTGCTGTCACCACAACCAAGAGCCATGTGAGGTTTAAAAGGCCTTTCAGGCAGGAGGGCCAGGCCAGGCTAGCATACAGAACATGCCAGGCAGGCCAGGTTAGCACACAGAACAGGCAGGCCAGGTTAGCACACAGAACAGGCAGGCCAGGTTAGCACACAGAACAGGCAGGCCAGGTTAGCACACAAAACAGGCAGGCAGGCCAGGCTAGCACACAGACCAGACCAGGCAGGCCAGGCTAGCACACAGACCAGACCAGGCAGCCCAGGCTAGCACACAGACCAGACCAGCCAGGCCAGGCTAGCACACAGACCAGACCAGGCAGGCCAGGCTAGCACACAGACCAGACCAGGCAGGCCAGGCTAGCACACAGACCAGGCCAGGCAGGCCAGGCTACCACACAGAACAGGCCAGGCAGGCCAGGCTAGCACACACAGGAAGGCCAGGTTAACAGGCCCCATAGGCAGGAGGGCTATTCCAGGCTAGCACACAGAATATGCCCTACAAGCAGGAGGGCCAGGCTAGCACACAGAATATGCTAGAGGAACTACCTGGCCTCTAGCTAATAAACTAAGTTTTAAAAAATTGTCTCATTTGCTTTTGATGGTTATGATCTTTTTTAAATTCTTTTTTTGAAAATCTTTAATTATGAAGGTAAATCCTCAGAGATTGATTCATCTGTCAGTGCCAAGGATGACTGGGTTGTATTTAGGGAAACACTTAAAATGTTGCATGCTTGTCTGTTTGTATGCAAACTGGATGTGTCAGATCCAAGTGGTATCTACAGTATTTGTGAGCCATTTGAATGCGATTGAATCCTGTTCAATTAGGCCTCTACTTTTTTCTAGTCACTAGCTAGGTTACCATCCAATTGGCAACAGATTTCATGCCAATATAAAACAATCGGCATTAACAAATATGCTAATTTTGCCACAAGAGATGTATTTCCAACCAATTGACTTGTTGCAGATAAAAAGCTGTGTGTGATGATTTAGTGCACATATAAATAACTTTTATTAAATTCCCATGTACTGATTGAGAAATTGAACTTAAATGGATTTCCATCCCATTTTCAACTCTACGGATGGTTTTGTTCCAAAAAATGTTGCTTGACCTATTTTGTTTTATCTGAAATTGCTTTTTTATATATTTAAATTTCTTATTTTCCCGCTCTTAGATCACTCTAAAGACTCACAACTTGTTTTGAAAAGAAAGCCTTGACTGTTGTGAGAGAGGAGATTGAGTGTATACTTATGGTGGAATGTTGAGAACTCCAACATCAATATGATATATGTGGCTATGGAGAAAAATGTAACGCTGGTATGTAGTGTCAGTTGTAGCTCTGGTGTGGATGTTGCTGTAGTAGACTGATGGATGAATCATGACATTCTAAATCTCCAATATGCCACACTTCTCAGCATAAACCTAACTGTAGGAACTATAAACTTAAACCTAACTGGAGGAACTAGGAACTGAACCAGCATCTCAACATTAACCTAACTTTAGGAACTTAACCCGGCTTCTCAACATACCTAACTGTAGGAACTAGGATCTGAACCAGCATCTCAACATTAACCTAACTTTAGGAACTTGACCCGGCTTCTCAACATAAACCTAACTGTAGGAACTAGGATCTGAACCAGCATCTCAACATTAACCTAACTTTAGGCACTTGACCCGGCTTCTCAACATAAACCTAACTGGAGGAACTAGGATCTGAACCAGCATCTCAACATTAACCTAACTTTAGGAACTTAACCCGGCTTCTCAACATAAACCCGACTGGAGGAACTAGGATCTGAACCGGCTTCTCACCTAACTGGAGGACCTAGGAAATGTGTACTTTGCCAGTCTTTATATATGGTGTCTTTTGAGACTGAGCTCTTATATTCGATGCAGTTCATGAGCACATAAAAAAATAATAAAGAAATGAAGAAACTGTAACTGACTATATATTTCAACATATTCAGGACCTCATTGTCATAGTAAAGGCTATTAGCGATTATGACCTTTCAGTCGGCCTGTCCATTTGAGTCCAAACCCGTCAGAATGATTCAACTAAAACCCTCTCAACGTTTTACTGGCTTTCGTCCCAAATGACCCTATTCCCTATATAGTGCACTACTATTGACCAGAGCCCTATGGGAAATGGTCAAAAGTAATGTAGCACTGAATAGGAAATAGTTTCATTTTGGACGCAGACACTGTTAAATTTATTTGAAAAGCTTTGCATCAATGATATCGTTCTGCATAGCGGCTTGTTGATGGGGATTACAGTTGTCATCATGGACTATGGCTTGATTTTGCTTAAGTACCGTATGCACTCAAATCCCCTTATTCTTCCTAAAGGTCCTTGTTGCAGTAGCGGTATGGTCTCAGAAGAATCCTTAAACCTCACTTCATATTTTACTTGGCTGGTATTTTCTTTGTAAGGCTGAAGAGAACACAGTGTGCGTAACAGGGAACCTGGAGAGTTTCCCTCTGAAGTGGGAGTTAGTCTTTAGTGCTTTGGCTGAAAACAGCAGTGGTCTTCATGGTGTTACTCTAATACAGAATAGTTGGGTGGTTTAATATGGAACTTTTTCCTACCACTGTCAGTGTGGTATGTGATGCCTTCAGTGCTTCTGAACCCCATGGGTCCCATGTTGATTACATCGTCAACCTCCAATTCAGAGATAATGAAAGAAAAGGAAGGTCTGAGCAATTTGACGCTTGCACTGTTTTACCATTCCTACCTTCCTGTACCTACTGTACCTGGCCCACTCTATAACCAGAGCAGTGTTTCGCTCTATCTAGCAAGGCACATTGATTTGATAGATTCAGAGGTGGTGTTAAACAAACACTGAAGCTGAGAAAGAGGGAAATGGAGAGGGAGGAGATGCTGACTCCTGGGAGAGATGCTGACTCCTGGGAGAGATGCTGACTCCTGGGAGAGATACTGACTCCTGGAGGAGAAACTGACTCCTGGGAGAGATACTGACTCCTGGAGGAGATACTGACTCCTGGGAGAGATACTGACTCCTGGAAGAGATACTGCCTCCTGGGAGAGATACTGACTCCTGGAGGAGATACTGACTCCTGGGAGAGATACTGCCTCCTGGGAGAGATACTGACTCCTGGAGGAGATACTGACTCCTGGGAGAGATACTGACTCCTGGGAGAGATACTGACTCCTGGGAGAGATACTGACTCCTGGAGGAGATACTGACTCCTGGGAGAGATACTGACTCCTGGGAGAGATACTGACTCCTGGAGGAGATACTGACTCCTGGAGGAGATACTGACTCCTGGGAGAGATACTGACTCCTGGGAGAGATACTGACTCCTGTAGGAGATACTGACTCCTGGGAGAGATACTGACTCCTGAAGGAGATACTGACTCCTGGAGGAGATACTGACTCCTGTGAGAGATACTGACTCCTGGAGGAGATACTGACTCCTGTGAGAGATACTGACTCCTGGAGGAGATACTGACTCCTGGGAGAGATACTGACTCCTGGAGGAGATACTGACTCCTTGAGTGGTGCTGAGAGGGAGAGGGAGGAGATACTGGGTACTCAATCTCTCATTCAGCCACACACACATGCACACATCCTTGTGAAGCTAAAGACTGCTACATTAGCTCCATTCTAACTCCAGGCCGACACAATTTACTTCACATAATTTCAATGATTGTTTTTGAATGACCCTCCTATTATGTTACGTGTCCTTTCCACGTTTGAGTTGTCTAAAATACTAGTTAATCTATCTTTCTCCATGAAATTAAATTACTTTTCCCCATTTAGGGTCATGAACCTAACTTCAAAATGTGGACACTGATGTGTTGTGGAATATCTGTGTAGATTGTGTATACAAGCATGATATTGTGGGTCATTTTGACCCAGAGGATTTCTTGTGTATAGATATTTGCACTGGTCCAAAATAAAACAGTGTCTTTGAAGTATTTTGATTTGACTGGTTCTGGTTGCACTTTTATAATTATGTTTGGGTGAAAAGGAGCTTTCCCAAGCTTCTCCTTCGCACTGAGCAGCAGATCTCTGACACAGACACTCCAAAATGAGCTTCAAAAAGAAAATTATTGTTTGTGAGAAAGGAAATATGTTTTAACAAAAAAATATTATTGTTATTTCTTCTTTCTGAAAGGTCTGACAAGACAAAATAAAGTTTTGGCCGTTTTTACTTGATTCTTTGTCTGTCTTGAGTGTGTAACTGTGCGGTCAATTTGACCCATACCACAATGTACTTATTTTTTACTCAGCAAAGCACAAGGGTTTAAAATATATGTAGTGTATATTGATGACAATAATATCAATTCCTCTCCTCCTAACCCTAAAGGAGAGGAAACAGGAGAGAGAGTGAGAATAGAAGAGTTGTAGCACAAAAGAAATATAATGTTGGAGTTGGATTGTTATGAGAGCAGCTTGGCTGCCTCTTCCTAGCTCGGACTCTTTCCTAGCTCGGACTGGTGTGGATCAATACTCCTGGTCGATGCCTGTTTTCGCACCCCAAATGGCACCCTATCCACTATACTGTATATTGCACTACTTTTGATGAGATACTTATATGAATAGGGTGCCATTTGGGACTCACATTGTGACACTGCCCTGAAAATAAAGGAAGAATCTGAACAAAAATTGAAAAAATTGAGCCTCCACTTACTGTATGTCTGGATAAAAATCTATCCTCCACTTACTGTATATCTGGATAGGAATCTAACCTCCACTTACTGTATATCTGGATAGGAATCTACCCTCCACTTACTGTATATCTGGATAGGAATCTAACCTCCACTTAGTGTATATCTGGATAGAATCTATCCTACACTTACTGTATATCTGGATAGGAATCTACCCTCCACTTAGTGTATATCTGGATAGGAATCTATCCTACACTTACTGTATATCTGAATAAAATCTATCCTTCATTTACTGTATATCTGGATAGGAATCTATCCTACACTTACTGTATATCTGGATAGGAATCTAACCTCCTCTTACTGTATATCTGGATAGGAATCTATCCTACACTTGCTGTATATCTGGATAGGAATCTAACCTCCTCTTACTGTATATCTGGATAGGAATCTAACCTCCTCTTACTGTATATCTGGATAGGAATCTAACCTCCTTACCGTATATCTGGATAGGAATCTATCCTACACTTACTGTATATCTGGATAGGAATCTAACCTCCTCTTACTGTATATCTGGATAGGAATCTAACCTCCACTTACTGTATATCTGCATAGGAATCTATCCTCCCCTTACTGTATATCTGGATAGGAATCTAACCTCCACTTACTGTATATCTGCATAGGAATCGAACCTACACTTACTGTATATCTGGATAGGAATCTATCCTCCCCTTACTGTATATCTGGATAGGAATCTAACCTCCACTTACTGTATTACTTATTGTATACATGGATAGGAATCTAACCTTTTATTTTCTCGTTTCTTCCCTTTCTGTCTTCATTTTTCTTCCTGGTTTTTCGATGGTTGACCCTGTGCCTTGATTGTGAAGGAGAATTACCATCATGCACATTACAAGATATTATCTTATTATCCTTTGACGCCTGGAATGATACCACAAAAACTTTACCCCTACCTACATGTACAGTTTCCATCGACTTACCTGAACCCCTTCACATTGACTACCAGAACTCCCTGTATTTAGCCTCGTTTACTGTTACTTTATTGTGTTACTTCATATTTTATTTTTTACTTTACTTTATTTAGAAAATATTTTCTTATCTCTTTTTCTTGAACATCGTTAAGGGATTGTGAGTAAGCATTTCACGATAAGGTTGTATTCAACCTGTTATATTCAGCAAGTGACAAATTTGATTTGTCACTGTTCACTGTGCCATGTGAGACAGACAGTAGGGCTGTTCACTGTGCCATGTGAGACAGACAGTAGGGCTGTTCACTGTGCCATGTGAGACAGACAGTAGGGCTGTTCACTGTGCCATGTGAGACAGACAGTAGGGCTGTTCACTGTGCCATGTGAGACAGACAGTAGGGCTGTTCACTGTGCCATGTGAGACAGACATTAGGGCTGTTCACTGTGCCATGTGATACAGACAGTAGGGCTGTTCACTGTGCCATGTGAGACAGACAGTAGGGCTGTTCACTGTGCCATGTGAGACAGACAGTAGGGCTGTTCACTGTGCCATGTGAGACAGACAGTAGGGCTATTCACTGTGCCATGTGAAACAGACAGTAGGGCTGTTCACTGTGCCATGTGAGACAGACAGTAGGGCTGTTCACTGTGCCATGTGATACAGACAGTAGGGCTGTTCACTGTGCCATGTGAGACAGACAGTAGGGCTGTTCACTGTGCCATGTGAGACAGACAGTAGGGCTGTTCACTGTGCCATGTGAGACAGACAGTAGGGCTGTTCACTGTGCCATGTGAGACAGACAGTAGGGCTGTTCACTGTGCCATGTGAGACAGACATTAGGGCTGTTCACTGTGCCATGTGATACAGACAGTAGGGCTGTTCACTGTGCCATGTGAGACAGAGAGTAGGGCTGTTCACTGTGCCATGTGAGACAGACAGTAGGGCTGTTCACTGTGCCATGTGAGACAGACAGTAGGGCTATTCACTGTGCCATGTGAAACAGACAGTAGGGCTGTTCACTGTGCCATGTGAGACAGACAGTAGGGCTGTTCACTGTGCCATGTGAGACAGACAGTAGGGCTGTTCACTGTGCCATGTGAGACAGACAGTAGGGCTGTTCACTGTGCCATGTGAGACAGACAGTAGGGCTGTTCACTGTGCCATGTGAGACAGACATTAGGGCTGTTCACTGTGCCATGTGATACAGACAGTAGGGCTGTTCACTGTGCCATGTGAGACAGACAGTAGGGCTGTTCACTGTGCCATGTGAGACAGACAGTAGGGCTGTTCACTGTGCCATGTGAGACAGACAGTAGGGCTATTCACTGTGCCATGTGAACAGACAGTAGGGCTGTTCACTGTGCCATGACAGTAGGGCTGTTCACTGAGACAGACAGTAGGGCTGTTCACTGTGCCATGTGAGACAGACAGTAGGGCTGTTCACTGTGCCATGTGAGACAGACAGTAGGGCTGTTCACTGATGAGACAGACAGTAGGGCTGTTCACTGTGCCATGTGAGACAGACAGTAGGGCTGTTCAGACAGTGTGCCATGTGAGACAGACAGTAGGGCTGTTCACTGTGCCATGTGAGACAGGCAGTAGGGCTGTTCACTGTGCCATGTGAGACAGGCAGTAGGGCTGTTCACTGTGCCATGTGAGACAGACAGTAGGGCTGTTCACTGTGCCATGTTAGACAGGCAGTAGGGCTGTTCACTGTGCCATGTGAGACAGACAGTAGGGCTGTTCACTGTGCCATGTGAGACAGACAGTAGGGCTGTTCACTGTGCCATGTGAGACAGGCAGTAGGGCTGTTCACTGTGCCATGTGATACAGACAGTAGGGCTGTTCACTGTGCCATGTGAGACAGACAGTAGGGCTGTTCACTGTGCCATGTGAGACAGACAGTAGGGCTGTTCACTGTGCCATGTGAGACAGACAGTAGGGCTGTTCACTGTGCCATGTGAGACAGGCAGTAGGGCTGTTCACTGTGCCATGTGAGACAGGCAGTAGGGCTGTTCACTGTGCCATGTGAGACAGACAGTAAGGCTGTACACTGTGCCATGTGAGACAGACAGTAGGGCTGTTCACTGTGCCATGTTAGACAGACAGTAGGGCTGTACACTGTACCATGTGAGACAGACAGTCGGGCTGTTCACTGTGCCATGTGAGACAGACAGAGCAGAAAGAAGAAAGAGTAGTCTCAAGGCAGCAAGTCATCTTTTAGGAATATTTTTGTTGCTCACTCTCTTCCTGCCTGTGCAATGCCGTAAATCAATTCAAACCTATACCTGTTGCCTTGGAAATCGAGGGCATCTCAATGAGGTTTGTCCTACCATTCATTATTATTTCAAATTAATTTTGAACTTGAATTTAAATAGCCCAATTGTGTACACGGTTCTTTGGAAAGTAGTTAGACATTGATTTTGAGTTCTGTACCCCGTTGAAACCATTTCCTCAGGTTTTGTTTTGTAGAGGCCAAGGATGTGTTTGCAATGAGGCATGCAGGGAAATGGCAAGGCTCCCTGTGAGAAAATGGAATTGTCCATCTCCAAACGAGTCTCCCTGCCCTGGAATATACACCTGGGTCAGCGGCAATTTGTCTCAAGAGGTATACACACACACACACTGTAGGCCTGCACCAAAAGTCATTACGCTGAAGACCAACATCTCCTGAGTGACAGAACCATTCTTTAACTGGGAATCTTTCAACCCAGCCACGCATCTCCTCTCTCATTTTGCCAACTTGAGGCAACTGAGGGACAGAACCATTCTTTAACTGGGAGACTTTCAACCCAGCCACGCATCTCCTCTCTCATTTTGCCAACTTGAGGCAACTGAGGGACAGAACCATTCTTTAACTGGGAGACTTCCTTTCTTCCTCTCTATTTCTCTTCTCCGTATTTTCCCCTCCATTTTGTCCCTGTTGTTCCACCATCCTTTCTCCAACTTCCTCTTTCAGCTAAACTCTCAATACCTTAAAGAAATTATAAATACCGCTTGAATCACGAGTTGCAGAACTGAGCAAAAGCGCTACAGGATTTGAATACCCGAAGGCCACGTTTCATATTTTCATACGCTGTTGAAACTCACTCACTCACTCACTCACTCACTCACTCACTCACTCACTCACTCACTCACTCACTCACTCACTCACTCACTCACTCACTCACTCACTCACTCACTCACTCAGACCCCACATTTGCAAAAGGAGTGAAATGTCACAATTTGTGGTAGTCTGACCAATGGGATGACTGATAAATTGTGAAATCTGCTCGATGATTTCCTCCCATTTTAATTCGGGCTGTATCCCATAAATCCAAGTGAGGGACGGTTTCATACTCAGGGTATGGATATAGTACATGGTTATACTACAGTATGGATATAGTACATGGTTATACTACAGTATGGATATAGTACATGGTTATACTACAGTATGGGTATAGTACATGGT
Organism: Oncorhynchus nerka; assembly: GCF_034236695.1. Taxonomy (NCBI): domain Eukaryota; kingdom Metazoa; phylum Chordata; class Actinopteri; order Salmoniformes; family Salmonidae; genus Oncorhynchus; species Oncorhynchus nerka. The sequence goes on from NC_088423.1 coordinate 1,868,369, forward strand.
TATACTACAGTATGGATATAGTACATGGTTATACTACAGTATGGATATAGTACATGGTTATACTACAGTATGGATATAGTACATGGTTATACTACAGTATGGATATAGTACATGGTTATACTACAGTATGGATATAGTGCATGGTTATACTACAGTATGGATATAGTACATGGTTATACTACAGTATGGATATAGTGCATGGTTATACTACAGTATGGATATAGTACATGGTTATACTACAGTATGGATATAATACATGGTTATACTACAGTATGGATATAGTACATGGTTATACTACAGTATGGATATAGTGCATGGTTATACTACAGTATGGTTATATTACAGTATGATTATAGGCTAGTATGGTTATACTACAGTATGGATATAGTACATGGTTATACTACAGTATGGATATAATACATGGTTATACTACAGTATGGATATAGTACATGGTTATACTACAGTATGGATATAGTACATGGTTATACTACAGTATGGATATAGTACATGGTTATACTACAGTATGGATATAATACATGGTTATACTACAGTATGGATATAGTACATGGTTATACTACAGTATGGATATAGTGCATGGTTATACCACAGTATGGTTATATTACAGTATGATTATAGTCTAGTATGGTTATACTACAGTATGATTATAGTCTAGTATGGTTATATTAAGTAAAGTATGTTTATTACAGTGTGTTTATATTATAGTTCTATTATAGTACAGCATGCTTATATTACAGTATGGTTATAGTACAACCTGGTTATAATACAGCCCGGTTATAATACAGTATGGTTATATTACAGTATGGTTATAATACAGTATGGTTATAATACAGTGTGGTTATACTACAGCCCGGTTATAATACAGTATGGTTATATTACAGTATGGTTATAGTACAGTATGGTTATAATACAGTATGGTTATAATACAGTATGGTTATAATACAGTATGGTTATAGTACAGTATGGTTATAATACAGTATGGTTATAGTACAGTATGGTTATAATACAGTATGGTTATAGTACAGTATGGTTATAGTACAGTATGGTTATAGTACAGTATGGTTATAGTACAGTATGGTTATAATACAGTATGGTTATAGTACAGTATGGTTATAGTACAGTATGGTTATAATACAGTATGGTTATAGTACAGTATGGTTATAATACAGTATGGTTATAGTACAGTATGGTTATAATACAGTATGGTTATAATACAGTATGGTTATATTACAGTATGGTTATAATACAGTATGGTTATAATACAGTGTGGTTATACTACAGCCCGGTTATAATACAGTATGGTTATATTACAGTATGGTTATAGTACAGTATGGTTATAATACAGTATGGTTATATTACAGTATGGTTATAATACAGTATGGTTATAATACAGTGTGGTTATACTACAGCCCGGTTATAATACAGTATGGTTATAGTACAGTATGGTTATAGTACAGTATGGTTATAATACAGTGTGGTTATACTACAGCCCGGTTATAATACAGTATGGTTATATTACAGTATGGTTATACTACAGTATGGGTATATTACAGTATGGTTATGCTATATTATGGTTATATTACAGTATGGTTATAGTACAGTATGGTTATAGTACAGTATGGTTATACTACAGTATGGTTATAGTACAGTATGGTTATATTACAGTATGGTTATAGTACAGTATGGTTATAGTACAGTATGGTTATAATACAGTGTGGTTATACTACAGTGTGGTTATACTACAGTATGGTTATAGTACAGTGTGGTTATACTACAGTATGGTTATAGTACAACCTGGTTATAATACAGTGTGGTTATAATACAGTATGGTTATAGTACAGTGTGGTTATACTACAGTATGGTTATAGTACAACCTGGTTATAATACAGTATGGTTATAATACAGTGTGGTTATACTACAGTATGGTTATAGTACAACCTGGTTATAATACAGTATGGTTATAATACAGTATGGTTATAATACAGTATGGTTATAATACAGTATGGTTATAGTACAGTGTGGTTATAGTACAGTATGGTTATAGTACAACCTGGTTATAATACAGTATGGTTATAATACAGTATGGTTATTATATAGTGTGGTTATAATACAGTATGGTTATAGACAGTGTGGTTATACTACAGTATGGTTATAGTACAGTATGTGTTATAATACAGTGTGGTTATACTACAGCCCGGTTATAATACAGTATGGTTATATTACAGTATGGTTATACCACAGTATGGTTATATTACAGTATGGTTATATTACAGTATGGTTATACTACATTATGGTTATATTACAGTATGGTTATATTACAGTATGGTTATAGTACAGTATGGTTATAGTACAGTATGGTTATACTACAATATGGTTATAGTACAGTATGGTTATATTACAGTATGGTTATACCACAGTATGGTTATATTACAGTATGGTTATACTACATTATGGTTATATTACAGTATGGTTATAGTACAGTATGGTTATAGTACAGTATGGTTATACTACAGTATGGTTATAGTACAGTATGGTTATATTACAGTATGGTTATAGTACAGTATGGTTATAATACAGTGTGGTTATACTACAGTGTGGTTATACTACAGTATGGCTATATTACAGTATGGTTATACTACAGTATGGTTATATTACAGTATGGTTATATTACAGTATGGTTATACTACAGTCTGGTTATATTACAGTATGGTTATACTACAGTGTGGTTATAATACAGTGTGGTTATAATACAGTATGGTTATAGTACAGTGTGTTTATACTACAGTATGGTTATAGTACAACCTGGTTATAATACAGTATGGTTATAATACAGTATGGTTATAGTACAGTGTGGTTAAACTACAGTATGGTTATAGTACAACCAGGTTATAATACAGTGTGGTTATAATACAGTATGGTTATAGTACAGTGTGGTTATACTACAGTATGGTTACAGTACAACCTGGTTATAATACAGTATGGTTATAATACAGTATGGTTATAGTACAGTATGGTTATGGTACAAACTGGTTATAATACAGTATGGTTATAATACAGTATGGTTATAATACAGTGTGGTTATAATACAGTATGGTTATAATACAGTATGGTTATAATACAGTATGGTTATAATACAGTATGGTTATAGTACAGTATGGTTATAGTACAACCTGGTTATAATACAGTATGGTTATAATACAGTATGGTTATAATACAGTATGGTTATAATACAGTATGGTTATAGTACAGTGTGGTTATAGTACAGTATGGTTATAGTACAACCTGGTTATAATACAGTATGGTTATAATACAGTATGGTTATAATATAGTGTGGCTATAATACAGTATGGTTATAGTACAGTGTGGTTATACTACAGTATGGTAATAGTGCAACCTGGTTATAATACAGTGTGGTTATAATACAGTATGGTTATAGTACAGTGTGGTTATACTACAGTATGGTTATAGTACAACCTGGTTATAATACAGTATGGTTATAATACAGTGTGGTTATAATACAGTGTGGTTATAATACAGTATGGTTATAGTACAGTGTGGTTATAATACAGTGTGGTTATAATACAGTATGGTTATACTACAGCCATGGTTTAATACAGTGGGTTATAATACAACCTGGGTTATAATACAGTATGGTTATAGTACAGTGTGGTTATAATACAGTGTGGTTATAATACAGTATGGTTATACTACAGTATGGTTATAGTACAACCTGGTTATAATACAGTATGGTTATAATACAGTATGGTTATAATACAGTGTGGTTATAATACAGTGTGGTTATAATACAGTATGGTTATACTACAGTATGGTTATAATACAGTATGGTTATAGTACAGTGTGGTTATAATACAGTATGGTTATAGTACAACCTGGTTATAATACAGTATGGTTATAATACAGTGTGGTTATAATACAGTGTGGTTATAATACAGTATGGTTATACTACAGTATGGTTATAATACAGTGTGGATATAATACAGTGTGGTTATAATGCAGTATGGTTATATTACAGTATGATTATAGTACAGTATGGTTATAATACAGTGTGGTTATACTACAGCCCGGTTATAATACAGTATGGTTATATTACAGTATGATTATAGTACAGTATGGTTATATTACAGTATGGTTATACTACAGTATGATTATAGTACAGTATGGTTATAATACAGTGTGGTTATACTACAGCCCGGTTATAATACAGTATGGTTATATTACAGTATGATTATAGTACAGTATGGTTATATTACAGTATGGTTATACTACAGTATGGTTATATTACAGTATGGTTATACTACATTATGGTTATATTACAGTATGGTTATACTACTGTATGGTTATAGTACAGTATGGTTATATTACAGTATGGTTATAGTACAGTATGGTTATAATACAGTATGGTTATAATACAGTGTGGTTATAGTACAGTATGGTTATATTACAGTATGGTTAAAGTACAGTATGGTTATAGTACAGTATGGTTATACTACAGTGTGGTTATAATACAGTATGGTTATACTACAGTATGGTTAAAGTACAGTATGGTTATAGTACAGTATGGTTATATTAAGTAAAGTATGTTTATTACAGTGTGGTTATATTATAGTTATATTATAGTACAGTATGGTTATATTACAGTATGGTTATAGTACACCCTGGTTATAATACAGCCCGGTTATAATACAGTATGGTTATATTACAGTATGGTTATAGTACAGCATGGTTATAGTACAGTATGGTTATAATACAGTGTGGTTATACTACAGCCCGGTTATAATACAGTATGGTTATATTACAGTATGGTTATAGTACAGTATGGTTATAATACAGTGTGGTTATACTACAGCCCGGTTATAATACAGTATGGTTATATTACAGTATGGTTATAGTACAGTATGGTTATACTACAGTATGGTTATATTACAGTATGGTTATACTACAGTATGGTTATAGTACAGTACAGTATGGTTATAGTACAGTATGGTTATACTACAGTATGGTTATAGTACAGTATGGTTATACTACAGTATGGTTATATTACAGTATGGTTATAGTACAGTGTGGTTATACTACAGTATGGTTATAGTACAACCTGGTTATAATACAGTATGGTTATAATACAGTATGGTTATAATACAGTATGGTTATAGTACAGTGTGGTTATAGTACAGTATGGTTATAGTACAACCTGGTTATAATACAGTATGGTTATAATACAGTATGGTTATAATACAGTGTGGTTATACTACAGTATGGTTATACTACAGTATGGTTATAATACAGTGTGGTTATAATACAGTATGGTTATACTACAGTATGGTTATAGTACAGTGTGGTTATAATACAGTATGGTTATAGTACAGTATGGTTATAGTACAGTATGGTTATATTACAGTATGGTTATAATACAGTGTGGTTATACTACGGTATGGTTATACTACAGTATGGTTATATTACAGTATGGTTATATTACAGTATGGTTATACTACAGTGTGGTGATAATACAGTCTGGTTATAGTACAACCTGGTTATAATACAGCCCGGTTATAATACAGTCTGGTTATACTACAGTGTGGTTATAATACAGTCTGGTTATAATACAGTGTGGTTATAATACAGTATGGTTATAGTACAGTGTGGTTATACTACAGTATGGTTATAGTACAACCTGGTTATAATACAGTATGGTTATAATACAGTATGGTTAAAATACAGTGTGGTTATAATACAGTATGGTTATAATATAGTGTGGTTATAATACAGTATGGTTATAATATAGTGTGGTTATAA
>NC_088423.1:1874697-1879701 GCF_034236695.1 Oncorhynchus nerka
CGATAAGGGATCAAGCCAGGACAAACAGTCTATGATAAGGGACTAAGCCGGAACAAATGGTCTATGATAAGGGATCAAGCCAGAACAAATAGTCTACGATAAGGGATCAAGCTAGAACAGTCTACGATAAGGGATCAAGCCAGAACAAATAGTATACAATAAGGGATCAAACCAGAACAAATAGTCCACGATAAGGGATCAAGCCAGCATAAAAAGTCTATGATAAGTGACCAAGCAAGAACAAATAGTCTACGATGAGTATTCAAGCCAGAACAAATAGTCTACAGTAAGGTATCAAACCAGAACTAATAGTCCAAAATTGTATTAATTGATTTGCATTTCAATAAGGGAAATAAGTATTTGACCCCTTTGCAAAACATGACTTAGTACTTGGTAGCCAAACCCTCGTTGGCAATCAAAGAGGTCAGACGTTTCTTGTAGTTGGCCACCAGGTTTGCACACATCTCAGGAGGGATTTTGTCCCACTCCTCTTTGCAGATCTTCTCCAAGTCATTAAGGTTTCGAGGCTGACGTTTGGCAACTCGAACCTTCAGCTCCCTCCACAGATTTTCTATGGGATTAAGGTCTGGAGACTGGCTAGGCCACAATGTCAATGTTTTAACATAAAAGCATTTATCAAGACCAGTCTGTGGTAAAACTGACTAGCCCTGAAGTCATTAGTACACATCAGTCTGTCACACTAATCAGGTTTAGTGGAAACCAGGGTTGTTCCCATCTGTTCCCATCTGAGGTACTGTACCCAAAGGGAACTATCCTCAGCTAGCATATTATCCCCAGCGCCCACAGTCGTCCTCTCCTTCATCATCTACAGGTCATTAGCAATGTCTCAGGAGGAAAAGCCTTGCTGGAGCAACCCCATTACATAAACTTAGGGCACAGAACCCACGGAACACAGTACAGGGACTACGGAACCCTCTGACAGTTCTGTTCTCTGACCTTCATCAGAGCTCTGGGATGCACCATGGGAGTTGTGGCCATTTGGAGGTAATACATTTACAGGTCATAACTGGATTTTCCCGTAGGCAGAACAGGCAGAGGAGGATTTAAGGCTTTTAGCCTGGAACTCTCAAAACGGACAAAAGGTTCATCTGTTTCATTCCAGGTATGGATGAACAACAGTGGTCATTCTGAAAGGGATCTCTCCACTGGAGGGAAATACCAGGAGCCAAGCATAGTGTACTGTATCTAAGCACAGGTTAGAAAGCAGTGGTGGAAAAAGTACCCAATTGTCATACATGAGTAAAAGTAAAGATACCTTAATACAAAATTACTCAAGTAAAAGTGAAAGTCACCCAGTAAAATACTACTTGATTAAAATTCTAAAGATATATATTTTAAATATACTTAAGTATCAAAAGTAAATTACATTTCAAGTTCCTTATATTAATCAAAGCAGAAGGCCTTATTTTCTTACAAAATAAGCATGTGTTTAGTGAATCAGTCAGATCAGTGGCAGTAGTGATGACCAGGGATGTTATCTTGATGAGTGTGTGAAATGGACCATTTTCCTGTCCTGTGAAGCATTCAAATGTAATGAGTATTTTTGGCTGTGAGGGAAATGTATGGAGTAAAAAGTAAATTATTTTGTTCAGGAATGTAGAGAATCAAAAGTCATAGTTGTCAGAAATATAAATAGTAAAGTATAGTACAGATACAACCCAAAACTACTTTAGTAGTACTTTAAAGTATTTTCACTTAAGTACTTTACACCTCTGTTAGAAAGTGAGCTTTATGGACAAAAGTAATGTTCCCCGTAACAAATAAAGTTGTATAGTTTTTAGCGCAGTTTTCAATACAGACATTAAATCTCTGATTATGTCCACAGTGTACGATCCTTAATCAGTGAGGACAAATCCACTTCAGGCCAACTTTACTTTAAAAATTGCCAAAAAGATAGCAACCATACATTCATTCTACAGCCAGGGATTTCAGTGAATGAGTCAGTGTGTCGGTGAATGAAGCATAATTAGACTTAATCCACATACAAATACCATGGCAACAGACAGACATATTAATTCCTCTCCTTGCATAGTTTTGGTCGAACAATGGGATAGTATATCCTGTCTCATAACATTTCACAATAAAAACCGAGCAAATATTATTACATTAAAATGAAATAGATTGGAAAATGTCTTGATTATGATATTAACACCATATCATCATCATCTACATTTCTTAATCTCAGGTGACATTTATTGGGATGAATTCCAAATGGCACCCTATTCCCCACATAGTGCATATGCATTGGGCTCTGGTCAAAGTAGTGGACTATATAGGGAATATGGCATCATTTAGGACGCTAACCTGCACCTAGTCATGAAAAAAATATGAAGAAAATTCTCTATATTGTTTTTATTCCCCTGTGTTTTAACCCATTACCAGTTCATTCATTCTTGTTCATCTGTATAATCTTATTAAGTATAATTAATTGTCTTTGTTTACGAACCAGCAGCAAGATAATTATGCTAGGTGAGAAGTTTAATCTTCAGTCTGTATTTCTATAACTCACCTCTATTAGCGAAGAGTCACTTCTATTGTTATGTTCTCTCTTATTTTACAGACTGATTTCACTTCTGTTGTCATCTTCTCTCCTTAGTAAATATTACAGAGTGGTTTCACTTCTGTTGCCATGTTCTCTTCTTATATTATAGAGTGGTTTCACTTCTGTTGTCATCTTCTCTCCTTAGTAAATATTACAGAGTGATTTCACTTCTGTTGTAATCTTCTCTCCTTAGTAAATATTACAGAGTGGTTTCACTTCTGTTGTCATCTTCTCTCCTTAGTAAATATGAGTTTTTCCGCTGTTGTCATCTTCTCTCCTTAGTAAATATTACAGAGGTTTCACTTCTGTTGTCATCTTCTCTCCCCTTAGTAAATATTAGAGTGATTTCACTTATGTTGTCATCTTCTCTCCTTAGTAAAATTACAGAGTGGTTTCACTTCTGTTGTCATCTTCTCTCCTTAGTAAATATTACAGAGTGGTTTTTCACTTCTGTTGTCATCTTCTCCTTAGTAAGACAGAGTGATTTCACTGCTGTTGTCATCTTCTCCTTGTACACATACAGAGGGTTTCACTTGTTGTCATGTTCTCCTTCATATTGGTTAGAGTGGTTTCACAAATTTGTTGTCATGTTCTCTTCTTCTCATATTAGAGAGTGGTTTCACTTCTGGCTTGTCATGTTCTCTTCTCATATTACAGAGTGGTTTCACTTCTGTTGTCATCTTCTCTCCTTAGTAAATATTACAGAGTGGTTTCACTTCTGTTGCCATGTTCTCTTCTCATATTACAGAGTGGTTTCACTTCTGTTGTCATGTTCTCTTCTCATATTACAGAGTGGTGTCACTTCTGTTGTCATGTTCTCTTCTCATATTACAGAGTGGTTTCTTCTGTTGTCATGTTCTCTTCTCATATTACAGGTGATTTCCTTATGTTGTCATGTTCTCTTCTCATATTACAGAGTGATTACCCATGTTATCAGCGTTCTCTTCATAGCTACAGAGTGGTTTCACTTATGTTGTCATGTTCTTTCCTCCATGATTTCGCTCTAAGTTGTCATGTTCTCTTCTCATATTACAGAGTGATTTCACTTCTGTTGTCATCTTCTCTCCTTAGTAAATATTACAGAGTGATTTCATTCTGTTGTCACCTCTCCTTAGTAAATACACAGAGGATTTCACTTCTGTTGTCATCTTCTCTCCTTAGTAAATATTGTTAGTGGTTTCACTTCTGTTGTCATCTTCTCTCCTTAGTAAATATTGTAGAGTGGTTTCCTTCTGTTGTCATGTTCTCTTCTCATATTACAGAGGTGATTTCATATATTGTCATGTTCTCTTCTCATATTACAGAGTGGTTTTCGCCCCATGTTTGTCGTGTTCTCTCCTTAGTAAAATGTGCAGATGATTTCACTTCTGTTGTCATCTTCTCTCCTTAGTAAATATTAAAGAGTGGTTTCACTTCTGTTGTCATCTTCTCTCCTTAGTAAATATTACAGAGTGATTTCACTTCTGTTGTCATCTTCTCTCCTTAGTAAATATTACAGAGTGGTTTCACGTCTGTTGTCATCTTCTCTCCTTAGTAAATATTACAGACTGATTTAACTTCTGTTGTCATCTTCTCTCCTTAGTAAATATTACAGAGTGGTTTCACGTCTGTTGTCATCTTCTCTCCTTAGTAAATATTACAGAGTGATTTCACTTCTGTTGTCATCTTCTCTCCTTAGTAAATATTACAGAGTGGTTTCACTTCTGTTGTCATCTTCTCTCCTTAGTACATATTATAGAGTGACCTCACATATGTTGTCATGTTCTCTTCTCATATTACAGAGTGATTTCACATATGTTTTCATGTTCTATTCTCATATTACAGAGTGATTTCACTTCTGTTGTCATGTTCTCTTCTTAGTACATATTACAGAGTGGTTTCACATATGTTGTCATGTTCTCTTCTCATATTACAGAGTGATTTCACATATGTTGTCATGTTCTATTCTCATATTACAGAGTGATTTCATTTATGTTGTCATGTTCTCTTCTCATATTACAGAGTGATTTCACTTCTGTTGCCATGTTCTCTTCTCATATTACAGAGTGATTTCACATATGTTCTCATGTTCTCTTCTCATATTACAGAGTGATTTCACATATGTTCTCATGTTCTATTCTCATATTACAGAGTGATTTCACTTCTGTTGTCATGTTCTCTTCTCATATTACAGAGTGGTTTCACTTCTATTGTCATGTTCTCTTCTCATATTACAGAGTGGTTTCACTTCTGTTGTCATCTTCTCTCCTTAGTAAATATTACAGAGTGGTTTCACTTCTGTTGCCATGTTCTCTTCTCATATTACAGAGTGGTTTCACTTCTGTTGTCATGTTCTCTTCTCATATTACAGAGTGGTGTCACTTCTGTTGTCATGTTCTCTTCTCATATTACAGAGTGGTTTCACTTCTGTTGTCATGTTCTCTTCTCATATTACAGAGTGA